>NW_028098542.1:0-175849 GCF_016097725.1 Ips typographus
TATTGAAGCTATAATTGTGCCAGGGTTGAAACACAATCTGTTAGATGTTACAAAAACGGTAGAAAAGGGACATGTTATTACTTTAGAAAAGGAACAAGCCACTCTTATTAAATGCTTAAGACGTGGAACTTATATAAGTACTTATATACTGTCTTAGAATGACGGCGTAATATTGGAGAATGTTGAATTGTTGAATTGAATGAATTGCAACTGTATTGCTGGTTGCATATTTGTGAGAGACTGTAGTTGCAAGGCATGTCGCCCACAGTACTCCCCTTAATTTGGAGATTATCAACCGAGAAGAGGGGAATGACGTAGTAAAGTGTGTTTCGTCCCAGGAGCTGCCTTTGAACTTGTCAGTAAGGCTTAGCAGCCCCTTGCCTTATGTACACATTATTATGTGACGTGGAACTCATATAAGTACTTATCTACTGTGTTGGAATGACGGCGTGATATTGGAGAATTAGGACTGTATTGCTGGTTGCATATTTGTAAGAGACAGTAGTTGCAAGGCATGTCGCCCACAAGACCACATAAGCTAAAGGCTATGTCAGATGCCGACTGAGGGGGAGATAAACAAACCCGTAAAAGTGTGAGTGGATTTATAGAATTTTATCCTGGAAATTCAATTTCTTTGTTTTTCAAGAAGCAAAATTGTGTGGCATTATCAACCATGGAGGCAGAGTACCTAGCTGCTTGTAGTGCATGTCAACAACTGATTAGTATACAAGGTGTTTTATCAGAATTTGTAGACTGTAACATTCCTGTCTCAAAGGTTGATAATTTAAGTGCGGTGCCATATCAATGATCAATACTTTCGAGAACTCAAAGCAAGGTAAACATATCGATATAAAATATAATTTCATTAAAGATATGAATATTCAACAAAAGTTGTCTATAAAATATGTTTCATCTAGTGAAAACATTGCAGATATGTTTACTAAGCCTCTTGGCAGTAACAAGTTTAAATACTTCATATCATTGATTTTAGTTGAATAAGTGTATTTGTTTTATATACTCTTGTGTTGTAACTGTCGTGTGTACTCACCAGCTGCTAAAGCAATATAAATTAAGTTAAGTTAAGTTGTTCGAGATCAGGTATTCAAACATCTTGAAAGAGAACAATGTTTGGTTTTGTTTAAGTACTAGTTTGTTAATATAATTAGTTCATTGGTGCCTATAATGTGGTTTGATTGAACTGAGGTTACGCTTTACAACTTCAACCCATAACATCTTATATCAGTCAAACCAGTTCAATTTGTCAATAATTTACGAACAAAACGATCTGAAGAAGGAATATGTCGGCATCAATTCAAACACCGGAAATAAGAAATGAAGGTTTAATTAGTAGTAAGTTTTAAATAACGTTTAACAAAAATAAAGTAGGATGGATAATCAAATTCGCGTCTACTTGTTAACCTTAAAAAACGCACACTTCTCTTCTTTTACAAAAAACCAACTCATCTGACATTGTCTGCTGTCATGACCAAATGACATACTGTCAAATTCTTCTTATATTCTAATTAAAGATATTTATATTCAACAAACTAGAGTATATTTACCATTGTAATTTAACACCCGCCCTCAAGGGTGAACTATGAACTATGACTAATATACAGGGTGTCCCACGACGAAAGACATCGATTGATATTGGAAAAAGTATAAATAGGAGAGTTTTGAAAATTTGGCAGGATACTGATGTGGGCATGCCCAATCAAACTAAAGTTTTTTCCAGATGGTTGCACTTTCGTTTATACCGAAAGTCGATCACAACTTTCTTATTTTAAATAGAACACCCTGTATTATTACATATTTGGATTCCTCACAAAATTCTGACCAACTTTTGTGTACAATGCCCTATGCCTATCTCTAGCCGTTTTCGAAATATTTAATGATTTTCCAAAAAAGTGAGAGTTGCAACGCTCAACATATTATTGTACTCTGTCAAAACCGTATTTCATTTTGCAATGAAACTTTGGGTTATTGTAAATAAAGGATCGTTTTATTAAACTGTATATACAGTATACAGGGTCGTCAAAAAAAATCATAACCTGCCACTAAAAAAAATGAAAAATTTCAAGTTTTTTAAATAGAAACCCACATTTTTTATGACGGAATCATTTTGAGCATTAGAAATTACTATACGTTTCAATTTACTTGCCTATATCTAAATCCAACCCATTTCGTTTTATTTGAGAATAAACATTTTTTATTATTAAAACTCCAGATTTCTTGAAAATTTCTCTCTCTAATTACGTGTGGATTTATGTCACACCAGTAGTGTGAATTATGTCTATTGAACATTCCATTTTTAGTGAATTTGCCTTCGTCGCTCTAAATAACATTATTCAAAAATAATCTTCTCCATAGTGACTAGTCAGCAAAAACTCACTAAAAACCACTCTCTTCGGAAAGTCAACCTCTTTTAAGTGTTGCCCTAATTTAAATGAAAAAGGTTGAAATTTATGTTTCTTCAGGATTCTTTGAATTGAGCTTTTAGATATGCCTGGTTCTACGGAAACTTGTCTTATTGACGAAGTTGGATTTGCAACAAAATAGCCCAAAATTGCATCCCATTTAAGTCTGGTTTCTTTTGGTCTAAGTACAGAAACTGTAGTACCAAAAACTCGAAATAACTTAAAATCCACCTTTTTATTGCACCATAGTTCAAAAGGACTTTTATCTGGAAATGGACTCCTTCCAGTTCTATTTAACACCGAGGTGGCAGTGTTTATAGCTTCAGCCCATAGATATTTGTCCAACCCTTGAATTAAAGTTCTTGCAGCTTTGACTAACGTCCTCATCTCCCTCTCAGCACGCCCGTTTTGCTGTGGAGTGTACACCACAGATCTTTAGTGTCGAATCCCTTTTTTTGTTGATAAATTTTTAACCTCTTTGTTTACAAATTCCAAACCAGTGTCAGTTCTCAATACTTTCATTAACTTTCCAGTTTCCCTCTCACTTCTGGTAATAAATTGCTCGATGCACAACTTAGCTTCTGTTTTATGTGTAAGGGAATGACCCAGGCAAGGGTATAACCCGAATCGCTGGGTTATTGGTCGAGTCACGGAATCACTTCAAAAGCACGTTTAAGAAGTGAGTACAGTGAAGAAGCAACTACCGTATTATTTTCAAAATTAAATAACGAAAAACAGAGAAATCGAGAATTAAAAGAATTTGCAAGTAAATGAAAAAATTGCGATTAACACTTTTGCAAATGGCTTAAGAAATTCTGAACTGAGGACTATCATCAAAGCAAGAAATTACAAGACACTTAGATAGGCAATTGTCGCCGCGGAGGAAGAGGCGGCACAGATTTCCATATCTAGATTCAATATGACAAACCCTTCTAGTCGACTAACTAAATTCAGGTTAACATTGGAGGAGTATGATTTTGACATCGAGTACATGAGAGGACGCGACAACGTGACGACAGACGCACTATCACGCGTAATCTTAACTTCCAGTGAGCTCAAGGAAATGAACTCGAATATAGAAAAAAAAATATGTATGTAATGACGAGAGCACAAACCAGGCAGTTACCTCAGGAAGACCAAATTCTAGATAACCGGACAAGTCAACCGGACGTTCTAGAGATATTAAAGAAACCTAAAGAAACCTGAAGGGACAGTAGAATTACGCCTTGTGCAAAAACAGGAACTCGACAAGTTAAGAACCTTACTCCGGGGGAAAGGATATAACCGATATATTATATGAGGCAAACTCGCAAGTAATTTATTTATCCATTGACTGCCGATCAGCGTTCAACTTAGGTCGATCGTTGAAGACTTTGGACAAACTCTGCGCAGAAGAGAATATTGAAGAGGTTCTTATTCTGAAGAACGATAGCAATGCCGAACTTTTAAACGAATTTTTGCAAGCGAGAAAGAATGTACCTAAGTTAGGCTAACTAGGCTAAAAATTGTCAAAGATGTACAGAGAGTAGATAGCAAAGAACTTATATTAAACGATTTCCACACCTTACACATAGGGGACATGCAGGGAAATGCATGTATAATAATATACGGAAATATTATTCTTGGCCCAAACTAGTGGATGATATAGCATAGCTAGTTTTGTCAAACGATGTGATGAATGTCAAAAATTTAAACATTCAGTTAAGACAAAAGAGCCAATGGCCATAACGACCACGGCAAAGCAAGCACTACAACGGGTATTTATGGACTTGGTAGGCCCTTTGCCGATCGATGCGTACGGCAATAAGTACATCCTAACCCTGGAATGCGATTTGTCAAAATTTGTGGAGGCTTATCCTATTTAAGATTCGGGATTCCAGCAGAAATTATTACAGATCAGGGAACGGAGTTTTTGTCAAGCGTGTTCAAAGAATCATGTGCATTCCTTAACATTCGGAAACTTAACTCGGCAGCGTATCATCATGAGACGCTAGGAGCGCTCGAAAACAGTCATAAAAATCTGGGCGCGTACTTACGCATGAAGGTGTCAAAAGAAAACACGAATTGGACCGACTGGGTCCCATACTGGTGCTTTGCGTACAAAAACACAGTTAACACTTCTACAAAGTATTCTCCATATGAGCTTGTCTTCGGCACGCGATGTAATATGCCATCCAATGTAACTAATCAAATCGACCCCGTTTATAACTTCGAGGACTACCCGGTCGAATTAAAATTTCTTCTTCTTTGTCTTCAAACGGCATGGAACGATGCCAGACAAAATATCATATCTTCTAAACACAAGAGAAAAAATACGTATGATAGCAACTGCAAAATTAAAAATTAACTTAAAGTAGGAGATCGGGTATTAGTCGAAAATACAGCTCCAAATAATAAACTGGACCCCCTATTTAAAGATCCTTATGAAATTCAATCCATATCGGACCAAAATGTACACATAAAAGTTAAAGGTAGAATTAAGGAAGTGCACAAAAACAATGTGAAAATATACCATGAACAAAAACACGGCGGTGCAAGTGATGTGTAAATACGCGCGCTTATACTAAAAACAATTGACGTTAGTAAAATAATGTTTATATGAGAGGAATAATATTATAATAATTTAAGATAGTGTTGCGTAAACATTTAGAATAATATTATTATAGTAGACAGATAGTTGTGTAAATAATTTGTATGCAAGCACATGTGTGCAACCGAAAAAATGCAGGTCTTACAGGACGACATTTTTTCTTCTTCCAGGGGGGAGATGTAAGGGAGATGACCCAGGCAAGGGTATAACCCGAATCGCTGGGTTATTGGTCGTCACGGAATCACTTCAAAAGCACGTTTAAGAAGTGAGTACGTGATTCTCCATGCGGTCAACGCTCAAGCAAAAGGATAATGGGTTATGTTGTTGAAGGTTTTAGGAGGCAATCGACCCCAAAAACCTGATGTAAGATAACACATACTGAGTAGATAAAAAGAGCGATTGATCGTAGTAACGGGCAGTCAAAAGAACAGTTCGCGCCGCGCGCAAACTCGCGAATAGTCGGTTCGCGTTGCCGTTAGAGTGACTATGTGCGGTTATTAATGGCGAAGTTATTAACGTTGTTGTTATTGTTGTACTTTGAGTTTCACTGAATCTAGCCCTACGTACTGGAACTGAAGAACCCTTCATTGGACAACCATACTTCCAATAGAATAGCAGCAGAGTTTATCACATATGCTTGAGGAAAAACACATGCCTGTATGAGGAAAAATCACTTTCATGAGGAGAAAGTACCTTGAACCACCAATTGATGAGGTTGCCATTGGGCCACAAAGATCAGCGTGTACTAATTCTAGAAGATCAGTTGACCTGAAATGACTGAGTGGATACGGAAATCTATGCTGTTTCCCTGCTAGACATTTAACACAAGTGGATTCTAATTTTTTATCCGAAAAAACAGTGTTATTTCTTTTCAGTACTTGTTTAACATGAGCTATATTCTGATGTGCTAATTTTGAGTGCCACACACTAAGTGACTCAACATTTTCTGCAACTTTGCACTCAAGAAATAATTTTCAATTTGCTTAGTTTTACAAAATGTAATAGTTAAAAATAGCTCTAATTTTGTGTTTGATATCTAGAAACATACACCGATTTTTATCAGAGGTCATAGTGCACCCTTTATCTAAAGCACAGCCTACTGAAAATAGGTTACATTTTACTCTGGGACATAGAGAACATTTGATAAAGTGGTTTCTAACAAACAATTACCAGTATCAGCCCACAAATGCACTGTGCCTACTCCTAGGACATTTATAAATTGCCATTGCCCACCTTGACTTTTCTGCTTAGATCACTGAGTACCAGTTGGTTGAAAAGACTTTTGTCATGGCACATATGTTCACTAGCACCTGTGTCCATGCACGAATCATTTTTAAGTCAATTCACCTCCAATAAAAGCATTCACATTGGATGTTTTGCCTCGGTCACCTTTCTGTTTTCGTTGCTGACAGTTGGCTATCACGTGTCCTGGCTTCTTGCAGTAAAAACACCTCCTGGATTCACTTTTGTTATCACTGTTCTGCTTTTTAAAACAATTATTTACTGTATGGCCCTTTTGTGACAAAATGAATACTCCTTTGCTTTAAAAACTGGAACATGAGCGGCCTCATCTCTACTAAAGGTTGCTAATGCAGTGGTATTCTCTTCTGACTTTAACCTTTCGTCCTCAATTAGAAATCTAGAGGTTAACTCACTCAGAATTTGATGGGACTAGCAACTGATTCCCATGCCGATCTAAAATGCTTAAAACGGAACAGGTAGGGACATCAAGATTTTATCGAAAAGTAGTAGTCCATATGCACGCAGTGGAGTAGTGAGTGTAAGTGAAAGCAAAACTCAGAGTCGATCTCCACAAATATATATTAATAAAAGTTGTTATCTGCCTAACACGTTTCGGGTGTATTCAGACACCCATCTTCAGAGGCTGAAAGTTATACAGTGTGTTAATTAAAAACTTATAAAACTAAGGACATGGAAGCCTACCTTAACTAGATCACTAGTCTGCTGGCTGTCAGTGTTAAGTTCTAGTTTAACCTAACTTTATTTGTTTACACTGTATTATTTTGATGAGTAGACCGATCACACATGTATTGTCTGCTGTCAGCTGTCTGTCATGTCCGGCTCTGAGGGTTTTGACCTTTTCCGTTCTCTGGGGGATTTGGTTTTTTGGTTTTTTCGGGTTTGGCAATATGATGCTGCACATTTGATTGGTAAAGTTATGTCGTGTGAAATGGTGTATTAAATTAGAAGCAAGTTGTTTCTCTTTAGAGACTTTCAATCACTACATTTTACCTACCTTTGCTTTGCTGCGGTTTCGTAGCTTTGGATAACATACTTAATTTTAGTTGATAATGGTATGAATGGTATTTTAAAACATGTTAGTTCTTCGTCTTTTGGTTTACTTTCAACTTTGGTATTGTTTTGTTTGTTGAGAATTTTTTTGATTATTGCAAGTGGATAATTGTTGTCTAACTCTAGAATTAACAATTTCAAGAAGAGATCAACAAGGTTATTATTATCAGAGAGGTCAAAATTGAGAAAAATAAAATATACAAAAGCGAAATAAATTTAATAATAATTTATTTTTCTTTAATAAATTAGTAAAAATAAACATAAACAAACCTAGACTTATTCAGTTTGGTTTTATATGGTCGATCAAGCTGCCCGATCTATTTATTTTAATAGTTGTTTACCGTATATAATTTTGTGTCCAGTTTATCTGGTATGGCTGTGTAATATTCTATCGTACTTTATTCTTGAAAGCAATACAATGCTACATAAGTTTCTATACGCATCAGATGCACCATATTCTATACATTATCGTGTTTACTTAGGAAAAATGTAACTCGTTTCGAATGGTTTTAAACTAATTAAACTTTTAAACTCTTAAAAACAATGTATAACATAAAAGAATAACATTTCTACCAACTTACAATAGCACATATACTTATATAAATACCATTTAATAATACATTATACCTAATTAGTGTAATGAAAACTATAAATTTCATAGATTTATTTAACTGTTAATCCCATATGATATTACAAGTTAATATTATCACAGAGACGTTTATATAGAATTACTATTGTAATATCAAACTATAAAAGCATATGTTACCTTGGTTGTTGCTGCATTTGTGTGACCTGCATGCAAATCAGAAAATCATGAATATACACTACAATCAACATGTAGCAATTGGATGGATCTATAAACAAAAAAATTAAATGTTACATAGAGAATATGAGAAGTAGGTATTAACTATGTAACATATGTATACTTATTACTAATATTACTATATTACTAATACTTAAAGGAATAAACATCGATGGTGAAAAACTAACCATCTCCGCTTTGCAGATGACATAGTCCTACAACAGACTGTCTAAGAGAGGCGAAACAGATGCTAAGAGAGTTAGAGGAAGCATGTCTGAAGTTGGTCTAAAAATGAACTTCACTAAGACCAAGATCATGACAAACCTTGTCATGAACGAGACATAAACATCGGAAATAATGAATCGAGCAAGTTGACAAATACATATATTTAGGTCACGAAATCCGAATATCAAGGGACAACCAGACATGTGAACTGCATAGACGGTGGGCGGCCTATGGGATGCTGAAAGATATCCTTACGGGTGACATTCCTACTTGCCAGAAAAGAAAAGTATTCGACCAGTGTGTTCTGCCGGTGCTCACTTATGGCGCAGAGACCCTGACTTTAACAACAGTATCGGCGAGGAAACTCAGAGTCACACAACGCAAAATGGAAAGAGCAATGCTTGGGCTGAGCCTGAAGGACCATATCACAAACCAAGAACTGCGCAGAAGATCCGGAGTGTCGGACATTATTCAGCGTATAACCTCACTGAAGTGGAGCTGGGCTGAACACGTGGGCAGACAGGGAAATGACAGATGGACAAAAAGGTTGCTAGAATGGAGACCACGTACCGATAAGCGCAACAGAGGAAACCCGCCTACACGTTGGACCGACGACCTAAAGAGAATGGCAACACTGGATCCAAGCGAGCCAGGACAGACAGGGTGTGGAGAGCCATGAGGGAGGCCTATGTTCAGCAGTGGACGTCGAGGGCTGGTTGATTGATATGTATACTTACCATATTAAAGCATTGTGTAAGTAAATCAACTAGATTTATACCTCAACAGGTAATTGCTGAAGCTGGATGCAGTTTTTTCAAATGTATTTGCCTCTCTGATGATTTAAAAACTAGATAGATTTCAAAAACGGTTTTACATTTGGTTTTTATTAAATACTGTCTTTGATAATAATTGTACTTAATAAAAGTTCCAGTATACTTCATGCACATTGGCTATATGAGCTGTGTGGGCAGATTATCAAAGATTTTCTGAATAAAAACGAAATGTTGAAATTATAAGTCCTACATAATACCATTCCACTCACCTGTTGCAACTTTCCTCAGGAAAACTCGGCTGATGATAAATATAAACATGCCCAACTATAATTAATCGATTTAACTCTGATTACCAGTCTAAAACTGTCCAGTAATAAAAATCATCACAATTTGAGTAAATTTCCAATCACATGTAACAAGCCGCTATTATTATTAAATATGACCTGCTGTCCGCATTCACCAATTCCCACAAAACCGCGGCCTGCCGAACGGAAACGAGCAGAAAACAGCGCATGAGAGATGTGCAATACAGAAAAGTACTGCAGAGTAAAGGACCTATCGAGACGACATGCAAACCAGGCTGGCTCCAGTTTTTGACCTGATGCTGATGATGACCAGTCATCTATTGCATTTTTAACAATGCTTGTACTGAGGAGCAGAAAGAGGCAACAGCTGTGGTGGACACTGCCTAAGTTGGGATTGTGGACAGTGGGGCGACTGACCATATGATTAATGATGACAAATACTTTGATTCTGTAATTACACTTAAAAAATGTTAGTATTGTTGTCGCAAAGTCAAATGTAAAAACTGAATGCCACAAAAATTGGTAACATTACTAGTACCTTTAAAAGTGGTCAATCTGGCCAAATTAAGAATGTCTATTTTTGCCCTGATTTAAGATAATTGTATCTACCTCAAGCTTGAAAAAGCTGGTTTAAAGATTGTTTTTGAAAATGGTTCTGTATCTATTTCTAAAGATAACAAGGTTTTAGCTATAGGTAAAGAGTAGGGCGTTTGTATACAATAAATTTCAACTCGAAAAAATGCAAATGTTTGTTGTTCAACTAATGATATCGCTTGTTGGGCATTCTAGGTTAGGGCACTAATAGTATACTAAAATTGTCAAGTATGGTAGAGGTTTAATTAAGTAAGGAAATGTCTAAAAATTGTAAAATTTGCCTCAGTCCTGTGCTCAAACAAAAATTACTAGATTACCATACAATAAAGTAGCGAATAAATTACTAAAAGCCTCTTGACAACTGGTTCATAGTGACATTTGTGGACCTATTACTCCAGCTACTTATGATGAAAAGAAATATATCTTGACCTTTCTTGACTGATTATACTCATTTTTGGTATTGTTTTTTCTTTTGAAAAATAAAAGTGATTTCTTTGAATGCTTTAACAGGTATGAAGCTCTTGTAACTAACCAATTAAACAAAAAAATCAAGGTTATTCGATGTGATAATGGTAGGGAGTATTGCTCAATGATTTTCGTAAACTGTTGTGATGCCAAAGGCATAATGGTAAGTTATACTGTACCATACAATCCAGATCAGAATGGATGTGCCGAACGACTCAATAGGACTTTAAATAGAAAAAGGGCGAGAAATGTTGCTGCAATCAGTCCTACCCAAAGCCTGTGGGGTGAATCTATTCTGTGTGCCACCCTACTTATTAAATCGAAGTCCAACTAATGCATTAAAAAACAAATGTAACTCCTGCAGAGTTATTCTATGGAAGGAAGCCTAATCCTAAAAATATAAAAATTTTTGGCTGTCTGGCATATAGCCATATTCCTAAGCAGAAACAAGGAAATAAATTTGACCCAAAAGGTGAACTAAATTTTATGATTGGGTACACAGATCATGGTTATCGGTTGTTGTATCCGAAAACGAAAAATTGGTTATTGCAAGAAATATTGTTTTTGATGAGACAAAGACTGCTCAAGATTTCAAAAATGAACATGTGACTGCAGTTTATGTTCCAAACACAATTCAAAATGGCTATGAGGAAAATGGTACTCAACAGAGACAAAATCAGGAAACTGACTCATGATAGACGAAGATGATGAAGACATATCTGAAAATCATTTTGAAGGAGAAAATAGAAGAAGTATGAGAGTCAGGAAAACTCCCAAAGTATTTAAGTGACTACCTTAGAGATGATGATCTGGAACATATGGCATTAAATATTTCACTTATAACAAAAGAAGTGCCAACAAGCCTTGAGGATGCAAAATCGAGACCTGACTATAATCTTTGGAATGAAGCTGTACTAGAACAAATAAGTGCCTTAAATAAAAACCGAACTTGGACAAAATTATAAATTGTAAATGGGTTTTTAGAATCAAGAAGGATTCAACAGGAAATGTTTTCAAATATAATGCTCGACTTGTTGTAAAAGGATTTATGCAAAAAGAAGGATTTGACTATAGTGAACCTATGCTCCTATAGCTAGGTTAACTACAGTAAGAACATTACTTGCTGTTGCAAATTACAAAAATGTAATTGTTCAACAGATGGATGTTAAATCCGCGTTTATACATGGTGAAATAGAAAAAGATATTTACATGTCCATTCCAGAAGGTTTTGAAAACACAGATAAAGTATGTAAGCTGAATAAAGCTTTGTATGGGCTGAAACAATCCCCATATTGTTGGAATAAAAAGTTTGATGGATTTATTCAAGGACAATCATTTGTAAGATCACAAAATGATCCTTGTCTTTATATTAAACATATTAAGGAAGGGAAAATGTATCTACTTTTGTATGTGGATGATTTTTTAATTGTGGGTGATGATCAAGAAATCACAAATTTAAAGGAAAGTTAAAATCAAATTTTGAAATGCAAGATTTAGGTGATATAAAAACATTTTTGGGTATAAATACTAGATTTAGTAAAAAAGGTCTGTACTTTAGTCAAAAGAACTATATTGCACAGATATTAAGTCGTCTTAACATGAGTGAATGTAAAGCAGTAAAAACTCCAATGGAGGCTGGATGTGTTATTTTGAAGAAACGGACACTGAAGAAACAGATGAAAACCTACCAGTGCGCGAATTGGTGGGTTCACTTATGTACCTGATGCTGGCAACAAGACCGGATTTAAGCTACTCTGTAAATACGTGTAGTAGACATCAAAGCAAACCGAGAAAACAACTTTGGACCAAGTTAAAAACGAATTCTTAGATATCTTAAAAGTACAATTAATTTGGAGTTCTTTTGTCCAAAGAATGAAAAAGTGGTGTTAGTTGGTTATGCCGATGCCGATTGGGCTGGTGATTTGCATGATCGGAAGTCAACAACTGGATACTGTTTAAAGTTTTTGGAGCTGTTGTGTGTTGGTGTACTAAAAAGCAAGCCACTGTAAGTCTTTCATCAACGGAAGCGGAATATGTCGCCCTGGCAGAAGCATCAAAAGAAGGAGTATGGTTGTCCTTCGACCTTGGTTTGAAAAACACATCTTTGACATTTTTGAAGACAATCAGTCTTGTATTAAATTAACAAGCAAATTTGATCATAAACGACTTAAGCATATTGATGTGAAGTTTAACTACATTAAAGATTTAATAGCAAATAAAACTGTGAGTGTAAAATACTTGCCAACGACTGAGCAAGTTGCAAGACGTTTTTAAACAAAAGGTTTAACTAGTGTTCTGTTTGATAAATTTAGAACTGACTTGAACTTGATAGTTGATATTGATAATATGTAACAATTGTTTTATTGAGGAAGGGTGTTAAAATACCAATAAAACCACCTATGTGTATATGTATAAGTTTAGTAATGTCTACTGTTAAGTGACTTATGACAAATGTCAAACATCATAAGTCTAGTAAAGATTAAGTTGTTAGACATAAGTAATGATTTGCCGCCTTTTCAATTCTTGTTCGGGTTAACATGTTTTTAACCACGTCTTTAGTTTTCTTTGAGATTTATTTAAACAAAAATAAAGTTACATCTTCTTTAGTGCTGTTTTCTATTTTTCACTCATTAGTATTGAGGGCGTAATTCACTTAACCGTAACATTGTGATAAACTTACTGACAGCATGTTTTAATGGTTAGTTTTATATTTTATAAATAAATTCTTAATTGGCATAAAAAGGATAAAGATAACACTTCAGGGCCGCCTCTAGTAACACACAACAAGCCGCATTTGAGACAATTTTAATGTAAAGAGTAATACAAAACAGACAACGCCTGTTATCCTTTGGGTATTAATTAAGTGCATATTGTGCACCCGAGCATCCACTGTGACGTCACCCGGCGTATCGCTTTAAGCAAACAAGTCGCTGACATTCGCTAGATCTTGGATCTATTGAGAAGGCAAATGCCGACTAGTCTTGTCACTTGTCACTTGGTTTTTGTTATTTAGTTCTGTCAAAAAGATTAACATGCAGCTAAAATAATTTAATTTTATCACATTAATCCAATAATTGGTGAAGATTATATCCTAAAATCAAGTAAATATATATTTTTTGATGGACATAATGGATCAAACAGCTGCTGGCCCAGGTAAGATTACAGTGGCAGTTTCATACCTAACCTATGTAAAACCCCCTTGATGCTTCAGTTCTAAAAATTTTTCAAGTCTAGCATTTTTTAAGTATAGTTCAAGTAACAAATTAAGCCTTTTTTTACAGAAATTGTATGCGGTATATCCTGAATATTTCACTAATTTTCTATGGTTGCAGAAGTTTATTTTTTTATGAAGTAACTAATGGGATTCAGGCCCAAATTATCCACTAAGAAGACTGCCACATATCAATCGAGATAAAGAGAGAAATTGAATGCACTACATTACAACAGTAGATAAAAGAACAAGTTTTAAGGTTAGTTAACTATTTTTACTAAAACTCAAATTAAAATGAAAAACAATGCAGTTTTCATTATTGTTTTATGTTCTCACGTTAATCATTATTATACACTTTAGTAAATTGCACTGCTAAAGCTTGAGTCAATTTGTATTAGGTAGTGTTATTTAATGGCATGTTTAAAGTAACAGTAATAAGGAGGTATGTAGCTTGTAGTGTGTATTTGTATGAGACAACATGTATATAAAGAGAAGAGACATGTTCTATATGTTTGTTGAGACGAGTTACTCATTTTTTCTTTGCTTATTGGGTTTTCTGTCTCACTACAAAAAAAATGTTTGTTTGAAAAATGGAATATCACACTAATAAAATTAAATTAAATTAATATTGACCAAACTTGTTTAAATATTCTAGGGAAGGAGATAACACTTGGACATATCAAACAAAACTTAAATTTCTTGTAATTTTGTTTTCATTATAAAACCCACCTTTCACTACAACAATAGATAACCTTTCCTATTGGAACAATAAAGTCAAAATTTATGTCAATTTTCATTGACAAAAACTCTTCTTGGAGTTCCAAACTGAACATTATCAGGTTTAATATTTATTAAGTTGTTGTTTTCTGTGTTCTTTTTTTAGATTATCTGAAGAGGGTGGTAGATTTTCCACAAAAACGTCAGGGTTTTTAAGTATCAAGACCGAGCCTAAGTCAGTGGTCTTGTGTTGGGATGACTAAGTTAATGTTATTTTCAACTTAGTTAAAAATAGTGCAAAACTCCATTTTTCCAACAAACCTTTTTTGTGTGTTGAGACAGAAGACCCAATAAACAAAGAAAAAAATGTACAGTGCGTTTTTTTTAAACGCGCAAAAGGGTATTTTATTATTGATTGGGATACTGTTTGGCTTCAAACTGAGGTCACTTTGAACAATTCATTCATAAAAATACTTCTTTTGTTCTTAACTTTCTTGATATAATGTTAATATTTGCATTTTGATCACCCTGTTTTACTTTCTATGCCAAATTTTACTTGCTATACCGACATAAAGGAAGTATGGAAAGATAAAACCTGTTTGAGAAAAGATGATTTTTTTGAAAGTTTTTTATCACTTTTTAGGCCGAATTGGTAAACTTACTTTAGCTTAAGCGTACGAAACAGCCACCCATCAAGTTTTATACTTCTAGTTCCAAAATAACATGGTCTAACATGTGCTTAAAAATTTAACATGTGAAATCCTACGTTGCACGTAAAAAAAAACGCACTGTTTATAAAGAATACTATGATTATAAAGCAAACATCTGTGTGGAGTTGGAATCTTTTCAAAACCAAAACAATACTTCTGAATTTTTAGATATTTTGAATAGGTATTCAAGCTTTTGCCTCTCCATAAATAATATCTCAGGTGGACAGCATCTGACATTGTTCAATTGATTACTTTAATCTTTATTTACACTTTATTACTTGCCTTACTGCTAGTAAATAACTATTTTTTGTACAAAGTGATTGGTTTTACTTTTACCCGCTCTTTTTTTTCTACTTTATATTACAAAAAAACTTAATACCAAAGTAAACTAGACTGCTTGTTAAAAAGAATAGGCCATCAAAATTTAAGCTCTTTTTTCAACAGCTGTTTCTTCAAATTGATTGACTCAATTTTAATAATTCTTTTGACAACTAAAAGGTATTTTCTTTCTGTGTCTGTTGACCTAAATAATCTTTTTAAAAGTTGTCATGAATCCGAGTATACAGGGTTTGACTGAAGTGTAGTAAAAAAATTAAAAATTTGGTACGCCATTTCTCACAAAAATGTGTTTGTTTGTCAAAATAATCTTATTCGAGTCTTGTTGTTAATATCTGTAGACGTTTTTGCCAGTTTGGTGATTAAGGGCCGTTTACAAATTTTATTGCAAAATTTAAAAATGGGGTTATTTTTATGCTTTTTTTTAAATTTAACCATTTCTTTAAATTTTTTGTGGGAAAAGAAAAGGATTAGTAAAGCTACGCTTAAAACTCCCCAATTTAAGTAAAAAGCTTAATCTTTGTTATACAGGGTGTATCTAAAAGGTCTGTACAAAATCCTATCACATATTCCTAACATCAAAATAAGCCGATTTGAAGCAACTTACCTTTGTCCGAAATTGGTCCGTTTTCGAGGTACAGGGTGGTAAAATTAAAAAATAAAATTGATTTTTAAAATATAATGTACATTTTGTAACATATTACTTTTCAAATCTTGGGGTTTTTTGAGATGCGAAACCCGAATTTGGACACATTTTTACTGCGGCCGGTAGAGGGCGCTTTACAGTGTACTTCTGATGATTTTAAGTGACCGTAACTTTTTTCTCTGTGTAATTTTCTTATTTATTTTTTAAGGAAATGATGTTTCAAACATTTTAAAGCAAAAAGGTACTTCTGCTAAGAACCGCTAATGTAAACTGTTGTCGAGATATTTCGGTTTTAAGTGTTCGATACTGTACCGAAATACTGTCACCTGAAATTTGTTCAAATTGTAAGTGTCTAAATTCGGGTTTCGCATCTCAAAAAACCTCTGGCTACTAGATTTGACAGTAATACGTTACAAGACGTATATTAAATTTAAAAAAATTGAGTTTTATTTTTTAACTTTACCACGCTGTATCTCGAAAATTAAGTAATTTCGGACTATGGTAAGTTGCTTTAAATCGGCTTATTTTGATGTCAGGAATATGTCATAGAATTTTGTACAGACCTTTTAGAGACACTCTGTACACGGTGGCCAAAAAAAACTTTTATCATAAATCTTGCATTTTCAGTGATTTTAATGGAAAATAATAATATTGGATTAAGAAGATCCAATCCTATTTAAAGATCCAATTCATATATTTAGACGATTCGAACAGTGGCAATTAAGGGCCGTTTATAAAATGTATTGGTAAATTTCAAAAATGGTTTGATTTTTCGTCTCTTTACTCAAATTCAATAATTTTTTTAGATTTTTTGTTGAAGAAATACGGGATAAACCAAATTACACTTAAAACTACCCAATTTAATTGAAAAGAAGTAGTTCATATTCCCACAGTGGAGTAGTGAGTGTAAGTGAAAGTAAAATCACAGAGTCGATCTGCACTAAGTTTATTAAATAGCTTAGCTAAATAACATATTTGAAATTTACCAATAAATTTTATAAACGTCTAGATACATGATTCGGATCATTAAACAAATATTAAGATAAAGTTGTTCTAATCCGCAAAGTGACCCATGTTTTTTAATCAGGAAAGGATAGAGACAATTTAAGTCCGGCTAACGGTTTTGGCTCTTAAGCCATCATCAGACCTTAAAAAGAGGTGGTCAGGATCACACCGTCAACACAAAGACAAGCATTGTACACATTACAAAACCCACAGTCAACCCTTGCTTTTACATTCACAACATAATTAAAATTAAAACTGTAAAACTATTATAATGTCGGTAAAGAATGTTTTTTAAAAGCCCTCGATTTTGCGTTAAAACGACAGAATTGTTCAATATGGAGTGAGGCGGTCTAAAGTTAACGTTCATCGTTTTACAGTACTTTATAAATTTTATTTACCGATATTACAATATTTTTACAGTTTTCATTTTCATTCTAATTATGTTTGAATATAAAAACAAGTGTTCACTGTGTGTGTGTGTGTGTGTGTGTGTGTGTGTGTGTGTGTGCACAATGCTCGTCTTTGTGTTGACTGTGTAATCATGACCCTGGTCTCCAATATTATTATTTTCTATTAAAATCACTAACCATGCAAAAATGTATGATAAAAATATGATTTTGTTTTCAAAGTTTTTTTGGGTCACCCTGTATAATGCAGATTAAGCTTTTTACTTAAATTGGGTACCTAGTTTTAAGTGTAGCCTTGTTAATCCCTTTCTTTTTCCACAAAAGATTTAAGGAAATGTTTAAATTAAAAACAAGAGAAGTAAAAATAACCCCATTTTAAATTTTTTAATAAAATTTGTAAACCGCCCTTAATCACCAAACTAGAGAAAACGTCCAGAAATATTGACCACAAGACTCGATTAAGGTTATTTTGAAACACAAAAAAAATGTTGATGAGAGCGTTGGAGCAAATTTTTAATTTTTTGTCCTGACACATTTTTTGACCTTGACCTTGACACTTCCATCAAACCCTGTATACTCGGATCCGTGGTAACTTTCCAAAAGATGGGAAGGAATGACATTAAAAGATGAATTGTTCAAATTGTTTACATACAGGGTGTTACAAATTTGATGCACTAGCATTGCTATCTAAGAACCTGCAGTTGGTAGAGCTTTAATTAAATGAAAGCAAAGTTGCGCATTTTATTGCTAAATAATTTAGTAAAAAAATCAACAACATTTTATTACATTTGGAGAAATCAGACAAAAACCGAAAAACTGAAAGTTTTATTTTTGTTTTTTTTTACCATTGGGTGTATATTTTTTTCTGAGTGTGTTTTTAGGTACTTGTTTGTTTATTTTTTTTAAAACAACATTTATATATTCTCATAATGAGTAGATAATTTACTTTAATATGATTCAATAATTAGGTTCATTGCTCTTTTTAACACTAAAAATAAAGTAAAAACAAAACTAAGTCGATCTCCACAAAATATTGTCACGATCTAATTTTTAGTCGTAACGCGGGGACGTGTAGGCTGGGATCGTAGTCAAGTTAAACCACAGACAAACTAATATATACAGACGGTCAGAGCAAATGGAAGCCATATAATTTTGGTGAAGGCGCCAGACCAGTCAGACTAATAAATTGTTTTAAAATATTTTGATGACTCATGCGTAATCGGCTGCGATTGTCTGAACGAACGAAATTTGTTTTCCGCAGTGTTGCCATATTTCTGCAGAGACGCGTTCGGCGCACGGCATTTATGATTATACAACTGCATCAAATCACCGGCGCGACGCGACGGTTCGGTACGGAATAGAAATAAGAAAAAAAGCCGAGCGCATTTTGTACGTATGCTTGCAAATAATTAAATTTAATCTAAAATAGTACGTGTTAAAAATTCTACCTAATTTTAAGGAATAGTACATTAGACAAAGATTATTACATTGATATTAAATTAAATTAAATACTCTAAGTGAAATTACTGATTGTTTCAGTTGAAAAATTACTTTCTAATGACAGAATTTCCAAGAAATTTTGTGTACAATTATTAAAATATACTCTGAGAATAATGCAATTTTCCGTTGTGTTTATATCAATTGTTTCGTTTTTATTGAAACTCATCAGCGTTGTGTAGAAATCGCAGAAAATAATAAGTGTAATACGGAATGCAACATTTTGGGATTTATGTGTGAATTTTTTTTATTGATTGATACATAAAATCAATCAAATTGAAAAGTACTGAATAATAAGAGAAATTCAAATTTACGTTGAACATTTTTTAAATTATGTTGTTTTTTGAATACACATGTGATATGACACTTCTTCATTGTCTTCTAGACTATACATTAAACCACAGCGTAAGTAGACAATAATAATAATTATTAATAAATAATAATCTACCTAAAATAGAAAAATAAAAATTACCTAACAAAGTGGTCTTTTCAAATAAAAAGCAATGATTCACATTGTTACAAGAAGTAACGGTGTAAAAGTTAAAGCAAATTCTAAACGAGATTTGAAGTTCTCTTAAAATATTTCTATTTAATGAATTCCGTATGTGTAATGACAAAGAAAAAATCCATTCTTTAGCAAAAGTGTTCACGATATAGCGAGCCACTATGGAGATCTTGAAAACGATTACAGATACAGATTTGGTTGAACATGGGAGATAAGTTCGGTAATCATGGCCTTATAAAATGACATTAAAACATTGTTCGGTTTTTGAAAGAAATGAATTTTTTAAATTTAGATTGTATGTTTTTGTGAAGCTAATATTGAACCTTATAAACTAGACAGGAACTAGTCCTTCCCGCCTTCAAAACAGGTACTGTAATCACTCAAAATTAGACAAGTCGTGCAAAAAAGAATATTTTTAATATTTTTTTAATCCATGGTGTTCCATTTAAAATACGGAAGTTGGTAGCTACTTTTGCTATAACCGGAAGTACCACCAACTTGGAAATATTTTAGATCAACGACCCCCCATCGATTTTGGTTGGTAGCCAAATTTTCGATTTTTTTAAGTGTACTTTATCAACAATCGATGGAGTTCCCGGAGGACCATCCTGTTTGTATACGAAAAAAATGCAAAAAAAGCATTTTGTAATTGCAAAAAGCAGGGTAACCAAATTGCGGAAAAATGCTGTCAAAAATAATAGTTTAGGTAATTATTTCTTCTCAAATGGTTGTAACTCTCTAAAATCGAAAAAATGTGGTGCCTATTCGACATAACACCTTTTGTTTGAAAAAATGAAATGTTATAATCTACTAATAAATTTCTGTTTACTGATGTTGATTATAAACCAAACTTAATTTTTTTTATTTTATACTCGAGCTTATAATACTGTTACCTATCCAAAGAAACAAAGTTTATCAGTTACAAATAGTATTTATAATAATAATAATTATAATAGAACAACCTCAAATAATATTTCTCGAATATTTATAAAAAAGCAGCTCCTTGTTTATTTTATTAACAATTTATGTTACATGTCCAATTAGGACTTTCAAAATAATTTTGATAATATGAAAAAACCACGAAGAATTATGCAATAACGCATAATTTTTTTCAATAAATATTTAATGCAAAATCTATACGAACGCCACTGGTTAAAATTACCAAATTGTTTGCACATTAAAACATGTGCAAGTCTAGTCTATGATATGAATATAGTACTAATTAGTAGAATACTATCATGTTATTAAGCATCACCCTGTATTATAAAAGTGTACCTACCTACCTATTCGTAATAAACGAGATAGTCAATAATATTGATCGAAAATAATATTAAAGAAGTCCTAACCCTGAACAAATTGAATACCTATTGCAAAGTGCGACAATGGGTTTTTAAATAGTCTTTTAACTTTTAAGTAAGGTAATAGGTTAATACAGAAAAGCATCATGCGGCACTACATTAAAGCAAGCTAAATAAGAACATTTTTAGTTAAAAATAGCCCATACCGCAGTAAATCACCCACTTTCGACAAAGTTTAGGGTTCTTATGGGGAAATCTAAATAATCGGACACCGTCACGACCACTTTTTCCACAGTTTAAGTACTTGCACACATTTCCCGACATATTTGTAAATGGAGATATGTTCTATATGTTTGTTGAGACGAGTTACTCATTTTTTTCTTTGTTTATTGGGTCTTCTATCTCACACAAAAAAAGGTTTGTTGGGAAAATGGAATTTCGCACTATTTTCAACTAAGTTGAAAATAACATTAACCTAGTCGTCCCAACACAAGACCACTGACTAAGATCGAGCCTAAGTCAGTGGTCTTGTGTTGGGACGACTAGGTTAATGTTATTTTCAACTTAGTTGAAAATAGTGCGAAATTCCATTTTCCCAACAAACCTTTTTTTGTGTGAGACAGAAGACCCAATAAACAAAGAAAAAATATTTGTAAATATCAGATATCTATGTGAGCAGAAAAAAAATAATAAATAACACAAAAGTTAAACTTCCACTACCGATGTCTGCACGTACGGTTAACAAATAGCAACAGTTTTGATAAATTTGGCGGGAAAACATTATCCGTAAATACAGTGCCAATTATAAACTTAAATACGTTCTAAATAAAGTTTTATCTGTTCTAACTCCAATAACACGATTCCTAGTTACCCTCAATATCTTAATATTTCTTAATAAAACAATATAAGCAAATTGCAATGATCATTTAAAAAAATTTCTGATGGTACAAAGAATTCTAGCAATACCAGGCAACGTTGCGTAATTATGCCTTCAAACAAGAGCCAAACTGCAGAAAAATTTACTGGCTGCACTGCCATCTGTTATGAGACGCTCGAAATAGATACCGTCGATTCGCCGATGGAGACTGTTGAACAGCAAAGGGTCTCCATTTAGCGTTTCGTTTTTTAACCATTTGGCTGACCGTCTGTATATATTAGTTTGTCTGTGGTTAAACTCAAAGATTGGATAACAAAAACAACAACAAAAGCAAGGGAATGACATGCAGTCGTCTCCACAATACTTTATTTCGACCTTTAAAGGGTAAGGCCTGCTCTAATAGTTTCGGACATATAAATGGCCTACCTTGTCGAGTTGAAGTAGGTTTTCTTGTTTCTTAAACACCTGTTACACAAGTAGAGTAAGTTATTCTTGTAGCTCTTGAAGATGGCCATTTATATGTCCGAATCTAGTAGAGCAGGCGTTACCGTTTGAAGACGACTGCGTGTCATTGCCCTCCTTTTGTACTTGTACAACTCCACTGAAAGAATATGGACTACTACTTCTTTTTAATAACAACGTTTATTCATAGAGATAAACAAGTCAAGTTGGAGACTGATTTTATACACATTGTCAGACACAAGTTGGCTTATTTATAAATTACAAGTTTGTACTTACATGATGATAAATGCACAAACCATTTTGGACCGAGGGTACGTGTCAGGGTAGAGTTCCCTTAACTTTCGCGACCAAACCGTTTAGTTTCGCGGATAATTTCAGACACCCCTTTTCCAACATTTCTCTGTTATTTATTGTAAGGTATTACCATCCCTTAGTTCAATTTCTTAATTGCTTGTCTAAGCACTTGGATCATTGTCCGTACAGATGATGACTTATTGCTGACTGGCGATTGCAACACCTTAGCTAGCTTCCGTTCTAAAAGGTTGGATTGCTTACTTTTCAATTCGAGTGGTCAACGACTTGTTTCGGTCAATGGTTGATTTTTTGCTGACTAAGTAATCAACGAAAATCTACTTGTGACAATATTTATTAAGTTGTTATCTGCCTGACATGTTTCGGGTGTATTTGGACATCCATCTTCAGAGGCTTAACTAGAGTCACAGTCTGCTGGCTGTCATTCTACAAGACTACAAGGGGGGACAGCTGAACCCAGGTGTACATAAGGCTTGACATAAGGTGGTTGGTGTTAAGCCTTAGCCTTGGGTTAAGCCTTGATCAAAAAATCCAGTGTTGGTTTCAAAGATGGCAGGTTGCTTGGTTTTTTATTCTTGAAGGGAGAAAAAAACCTAATGAAAACCCGAGTTAGTTGAATTATGTTAAAACGGCATGTCTATGGAAGTTGGAGACCAAGTAGACCACGTAAGAGACGTCGCATAACAAGAACCGCAGTGGACATTCACAGAAAAACAAATTTTCTTCTGCTGCACCCTGAACATGATGCCCTGCCCGACCACGCCACCACCAGGATTTTTTAAATTTGTTTTTCTCTGAATGTCCACCATCCATACTTGGTCTCCAATTTCAATAGACATGCCGTTTTAACATTATTCAACTAACTCGGGTTTCGATTAAGTTTTTCCCCCTTCAATAATAAAAAATCAAGCAACATGCCACCTTTGAAACCAACACTGGGTTTTGATTAAGTTTTTTCTCCCTTCAAGGATAAATTTTATATTACTTATTTAATAGAATTTACATTTGGCTTGCTCTCATAATATTAGCTTGGTATCAAATTTGTGATAAAGCTTTAAAATGATATTGCCTCGTTTTTCTTCATTTTGAAGTATATGCAGGCCGATTGCGTGTGACAAGTACTGTCAAATAATCTTCATAAAACGTATCAAAGTCAACTCAGTTAAATTAGTTTTTCTTGAACTATTTTGTCATTTATGAAGCAAATCATAAGTTATTATACATCACTGAAATCAGAAATAACATGCACTAGTTGGTGGTCTAAAAATCGAATATGGTTCTCATAAGAAAAAAGAAAGTTCATGAAAAACCGCGCAAAAACGAAACGTCGGAAGGAAAATATAAATCTATCATCGACTAGCTGAGAAAAATTGGCAATATGGACTAAAGGTATCTTATCGTACAGCCATCATTGAATAAGCCAACTTTTTGCAAGTGTACAGGGTGTTATTTTTTTTTTGAATTTTCGGTCTCTTTTTTCGTCCACAATGATTTTATTCAAATTTCTTGTTCAATTAGGAAACTTTTTTGTTTCTTAAATTATTTCCGTGTTTGTCACCGTTTTCAAGAAAATTACAAATTTATCTAAAAAATGACCCCAAATTCTCTACCAATCTAAAGAGGAGTATACAAAGTTGAGATGTTTTTTCTGAAAATATAAATGCAATTTGCTTGAAAACAAGTTGAATAAAAATGAAATTTTCAACACTGTATGCTACAGTTATTTTTAGACATAGAATACGTGGTTTAAGTTTGCATATTAAAACCTGAAACACCCTGTGTATGTTTAATTAAAGAATTTCGACTTTTTAAAACGAAATACTCATCTATATTTTTTTCTGTTAGCTTTTCCGAAACACTTTAACTTTTATGAAGTATATCATATACCTAATTTTAATTGCGATTTAACTCCGTTTTTTATTATAAACATTTTAAATTGTTGTAAGTGACATTCAAAAGTAAAACATTTATGTTTTTTTTTATATAAAATATGAATTTAATTAATTTCTAGAAAAATCCATATTTGATCTACTACTGATGCTGGGTTGTGAAATATGAGAAATATTTCTAAGTGTGTTGGGTCGAAAGGTCCTCACGAGTTGTGGGCTAAATGAGACCAGGTTTGGGAGTTTCTGATTGGTGCAATCAGTGTTTTGAAGGTTATAAAAAGGAATTACCTTATAGAGGGGTTTATTCCAGTTAGTTATTTTATTAGTTAGTAACTTATGTTGTTCAAGTTAAAGAACTTATTTAATAGAATTAAATGGAAGGGTTGACTGTGTGTTTTATTTCACGCTGAAACGAGATCCCAGGTAGTAAGGTTGAATTCAATTCGACAAGTCACGCTAGTCGTGACATATTATTTGTTACCCGCTAAAAATAGGTAAGATGCTCTACTAGCATTCTGACTGTAACCTTACCTCGTGCCTTTTATTATATTGCCATCTTCAAATACCTGCTTAAGTTTTATGAATTTATATTTTTTAAATAATAAGAATTTCTATTCGTGACAATAATCAGTAGGACTTTCCAAAAATACAATAATTTCAGTACGCTGTTTTAACCCGGCGCGCTGATATACCAGGTGTCCAAGAGCACCCTGGACATAGGAGATTAACATGGGAAAACGGTTTTGATTTTTTTTGCGCCTGTACGGTTGATTTGATTGAAAAATCGTATTAATAAAAGTTGTAGTACCTATCACGGACTAGTTTGCTGTATTTTTTTCGGATCTCTAACTTGAACCCTTTCGTCGTAAAACACGAACAAAAATGAGAAAATTTAAACTTTTGGCCTGCACTGTATAGGCGGTTGTCGGGCAAGGGGTAAACAGGTCATTGTTGCTGGTACGGTTGCTCGACAAACGCTTATACAGTGCAGGTAAAAAGTTTAAATTTTCGCATTTTTGTTCGTGTTTTACGACAAAAGGGCTCAAATTAGAGTTCTGAAAAAAATACAGAAAACTAGTTCGTGATAGGTACTACAACTTTCATTAATACGATTTTTCGATCAAATCAACTGTACAGGCGCAAAAAAATCAAAACCGTTTTCCCATGTTAATCTCCTATGTCCAGGGTGCTCTTGGACACCTGGTATACGTGTTTTGCATAAAATCAATTTTTTAAGGGTCGGTAAAATCCGGTCATCATAAGTTAATTTACGTATACGAATATATGCGTACAGATATGTATGGTAAATACTTCTCAACTTTGCGTATAATTTTCATACGTTTCTAAAGTTGCATATGGTCAGAAATATCCCCCCTGGTGTGTTAGACTACCGTTCAATATGGAATGAATTTTTATACTGATTTTATGCTACATATAACATTGTGTAATATGTTTTATATTATTTTCCTTGTTTCAGATATTCCTCCAGTGAAGCGTGAAGCAAAAAAAAGTCAGTTCTGGTGAACCTCGGACTTCTTATATATTTTGATAATAAACTAAAGATGGAGGCGCGGGTGGTGTAGTTTTATTTGCTCTTTTGATTTGCTGTTATACCATATGCAGCATTGTTCTATCAACATTATCTGGCTGAATGATTTTTATTCAATATCCGACTAAATGGTGAAGTATTAGAAAAATTGCCATTTCTTTAAATGTCAATCTACGCATGGCGAACTAAGTAACTGTGCGGAACTTGACACGGGAAACTAAAATACAATAAACTACTTATTGAATTAATGGTTACATTTGAATTATTGTAAGCGTTTATCGAAATATTTAGTATACTTTCAGTACCAGTCCTGACGTTTCCAACAGTTGTCTTTGATCAATAAATTAATTTTCTATTGAATGACTGAGGTTTGTGAACTACTTGCAGCAGCTACAGAAGACATGGAACGTTGGGAACAGCATAGTAGAATGTTTTGGTTTTATTCTCCATTTAGCTATCCGCATAAACTTTTGTCACAGTACTAGATTTCCATCTATCCATTGTTTTGTCTCGTTTGTTCTCAAAAATATGCTAAGAGTTCTCTTTTGAAACCGATATTCTTCATCTTTTTTTTTGCACCATGTCATGTGCTGCTGCGTCATTAGCCTGTCGTATTTCTGGCGGTGTACAATCCATTAATTCTTGATCGGATGACATTTTTTTAATTTAATATTTGCCAACTTAATATCCGACTTTATTTGACAATTATTTATATTGGTGACTGTTGTTTACCCCATAGCCACGGTAACATATACCTACTTGTTTATTCTGAGAAAATCACCTGCTTGGTAATTTTCCGATAATTGTATTTTCCAGTTTAACTGGTACAAGCTTCAATATCTCGACAGTTTTGTTATCTTAAAGAAAAACAACTCACACGCGATAAATTTTATTCGGTTAACTGTATTTACAAAATATACAAAGTTTAAGAATTAGGATACAAATTATAGTTAAGGTAGAGCCTAAAATATTGTTACACTTTACTGGGTTCTTTTTGATAAGTGAGACTTTTAATAAACTCAACAAACTTT
The DNA here is from genome assembly GCF_016097725.1 of Ips typographus. Lineage (NCBI taxonomy): Eukaryota > Metazoa > Arthropoda > Insecta > Coleoptera > Curculionidae > Ips > Ips typographus. The sequence continues at coordinate 26,937 of NW_028098542.1, forward strand.
ATTTACTAATTACACAACAATTTACAACACTAAAATTCACTTTTAAACCACTAAAGTCACTTTTACCACTTCACTACTTCGTTCTTTGCTTTATCGCGCCACTGTTATTTCACAACTAACTGTCCGTCGTGTGGGCATTCGATTCTCGAATGTTCCTGTATGCACAGAATGTTCCCGTTTGCACAGAATGTTCCCGTTATACGTCCAGTAAACGTGTATTGTATCGCGAACATTCCATCCGATACGCCGCGCCGATCCGAGTTTTAAAAGATACCGGGACATGTCCAAAAGTAGTTGTTTTGTAGATTTGCATTTTACATGGGGTTAAATGGGTAACTTTAAGGCCTAGAGGGTATTTTAAGGCCTAGAGGGTTGAGACTTCGTATTAGGGGGGTAAGTTTGGGACACCCCTGGGATGCGGTGTTGCCAAGTTGTGCACTTTTTTCCCTAAATTTAGGGATATTATGTATAGTGACCCCTCGTTTTTCCCTAAATTTCAGGAAATCTTAATCTGGCTATGAGGCTTTTGTAACAATATAATCGGTGCAAAACTTAATATAATTTAAAACGTGTGCTCGCTTCTAAAGCTATAAAACACACTAATTCGCCTCGGCGCTATTTTTAATATACATTGTTGCCATGTCTTGTTGGATTTGTATCCAACATGCTAGGGCCTTAAGAATTATTAAAGGCTTATAATATACTGCAACCCAAAGCATTGATTTTACAATAAATGTCTAAAAGAAAGAAAACAAGTGACTACGAAAGTCAGTAAAAAATTAGACTACTAAAGTCATAATAATAACTTAAATTACTATTAATTGTTACACCTACATACTAATACATTACTAGAGTATGTTCTTAAAATTTAAAAACTAATAGTAATACCTTATAGTCGCGTTCAAATGGGCAAAACTGCAATTTTAGTTATAGACCTTAAATAATTTCCACTTTGAGTTTTTACTTCCACTACCCTCACTTTATTGTCTTTACCTCGAATAACTTTAGTAATTCTGCCCATTGGCCACTTTAATGATGGTGTATGGTTTTCTTTAAGAAGAACTAATAATTAAATTAGGTACATCAAAACGCCATTTTGGTCTACTTTGAAGTTGAGCCAAGTAATCTTTGAGCCACCTTTGCCGAAAATGTTGTTGCATTTTGGTGCACAGCTTATAAGATCTTAATCTGTTCTTCAATGGAACTTCAATGTAATTTGGTTCAGGAAAACTTGTGATGTGAAAACCAAGTTCAGTGGGTAGCACATCATCCCATTTTAACTTTAAAAACCACAGTTTTTGCATCAACAGTTTAGCCTGAACTATGATTGGCCCAACTAATCCAAGAGGGTCATAAAATTTTGAAATAAAACTTAATGCTTGTCGTTTAGTTAATAGACTGTTAGGGTCGGTTTTTGGAGATGACATTTTGAAACAATCATTTTTTGGAACAAATACTAATCCTAACGTTTTTATTATTGACTCTGTTTTATTAATGTCTACATCATCAAGATGGCACTTTTCTTTAGCTATGTCTTCTAAAAACAACATTTTATTAGAACACCACTTATGAAGTTGAAAAGAACCAAGTTTTAAAAGTTCAATCAATTCACATTTTAACTTCTGTTCATCGTTGTTCAATTGATTCACCTGCTGCTAAAATATCATCTACATATGTATTATTTAAAAGTGCATTTGCAGCCAAAGAAAATTGCGTTTTGTAAGTGTTTGCCAAAAATACCAAACATCTAGTTGCGATGAATGATGAACTTTTAAGACCATAAGTGACTGTTTGTAGTTGCAAACACTGAATTTGAGAATTGGGACTTTCTCGCCATAAGATATTTTGAAAAAGGACGGTGATGTGGACTAATTTCAATCATTCGATACATTTGTCTGATGTCTGATAACAAAACAAATTGATAAGTACGAAAATAAATAAGAATGTCAAATAGAGAATTTTGAACAACGACACCATTATATAAATAATTATTTATTGACTTTCTTGACTTACTTTTCATGCTTCCATCAAAAACTACTCTAAATGAAGTGGTCTTTCGGTCTTCCCTTATTACAGGATGGTGACCCATAAAATATACTTTTCCACTGTTTAAATCATAATCAGTAATATTTACAACTTTTGCATGTCCGAGTGTTAAATATTCATTAATAAATGCTTGATATTGCTCAAAAAATGTCTGGTTAAACTTAAAGCGTTTTTCCAAATTTTCCAATCGTTTATAAGCAATTGAAAAAGAATCACTTAAATTAATGTCATTCAGAGACTGTTAAAAAGGCAAATCAACTTAAAATTTTTTATCAATCAATTTTACAGATTTACAAAATAGCTCTTGATATGCCTTTTGCTCAGTGGAAAACTCAGGGTAGATCTCAGGAACCTTTTTAATTTCCCAAAATTTTGAAATCAAACCTTCAAAATTATCATATGAGGTAAGATGGCATGATAGCAAAAAATTATGACATAATGTAGAAGGCAAAAGACAACCACTAACCACATGCCCAAAAAGAGTATTTTGTAATATTAGCCCATTTTCGAGTTTTATAATACCATTCAGCAAAACTTGAAAACATATGTCAGCTGATAGTAATAATTCGATGCCCCCAGAGCAACCAAAGCTATCAGCCAGCGTAATATTTTCTGGAAATTTAATCTTCCTTAAAATTTCTATACCACCTTGAGGAAAGCTGTTAATTTTTTCAACTATGGCACATTTAACATTAATATTGTAATTAAATACAAGAGAATGCATTTCGACAAAAGCAGAATTTTTTGTAGTGATAGCACTTTCTGATACCCCCAAAATATTTAATTCAATTTCAAATGTTTTTAAATTTAACTTTTCAAATAATGTTTTGTTATTAATGAAATTTGTGAACCAGTGTCCAATAAGCATCTAGCATACACCCAAGAATTATTCATGTTAATTTTAACTTTAGTTGTTGGCAATAAAACCTCGTGTCAACTTGAATGCATATGAGCTGAAATGCTTTGGTACTGTTCAAAAGTCTATTTACCTGTAATGATGATTTATCCAAATGGAGAAGACTGTTATGCTCCTTGTGACAAACCTGACACCTGAACTTGGATTTACATTTTCCAATATGCCTGTTTAAATACATTCTGCATATTTTGTTCTTGTCTACAAAATAAATTCTATCATTTACAGATAATGTTTTAAACTTTCTGCAATTGTATAATTTGTGACCAGACAGCTTACAAAAAACACAACTGTATTCGTTTTTCTCAAGCTGTACATGATTTGAATAAAAAGTATTGACTTCTTTAATAGTTCCACCAGCAGTTTCTAATGCTGTAGCTCTTGTTTCTAAATATTCTAAAAACTCAGTTAATATAGGTAGTTTTGAAGAATCCCTATCAATTTGAAAAGCTCTGTTTGTAAATGCATCTAACTTTTTTGACAAAATAGATATTAAGATCGTGTCCCAATGGTTTACTGGTTGATTAAGGTTCTTTAGTGCACCAATTTGTTGCCTTACCTTGCTGACAAATTCTTTAATAGGTACTGGGCCACCTTTTTGGATATTAGGTATTTCTAATATGTGATTAATGTGAGAATTTATAACACAACCTCATTATCATAACGTTTCTTTAAAATTTCAAAAGACTCATTGTAAGAAGAATTTACAATTGGAAGGTGATTAATTAAAGATAGAGCTTCACCTTTCAGATAGCTTCTTAAGTAAAATAACTTTTCCACATCCGAAAGATTTTTATTTCTGTCTATTACGGCTGTAAATATCTCATAAAGTGGTTTGAATTCATTTAAATTTTTCCCATCAAAGTTGGGAATCTCAATGTTAGGCAACTTTGAACACGAAATCTGATCACTTGACTTAACCAACAAAGCAGAGGCATTATTGTCACTAGAATTACCACTATTAAATGTATCTACATTAGAAATGGAAGGAGCAAGCCTTAAGTTTATCAAACTTATGTATACGTAAACAAATGTTATGTAAACAAATATTATAGATTGAAGAAGTAGTCCATTCTCACTCAGTCGTCTCCACAATAAATTTATTGGGTTTTAAACCTTTTTTAAAAAATTGCCCAACGTATTTTACGACGAAAGAGCTCAAGTTAGAGATTTGAAAAAAATCCAGAAAACTAGTCCGTGATAGGTAATACAACTTTCATTAATACGATTTTTCAATGAAATCAACTGTACAGGGTGCTGCATTTTCGATGGTTTTACGGGGTACAGAGAAAACGGTAATAGATAGAAAAAAGTAGCATACGTGTTCTGATCTCTTTTTCTGAGCTGAGATGACTGGCGAAAAGTGGGCGGCGCAAACTTCTTTTGTTTCAAAGATACGGGGGGCTTTTGAAAATTGGTCATTTTGGAACCTCCTCTGTATTTCATTTGCTATTAAAGTTATCAAAAAAGGAAAAAACGGTTTTCGGTAGAAGTTTTGACGTAGAATCCAATGGCGTAGTCAGTTTTTTTCTATTACGTTTAGTTTCTGACATATGACAGTAAGTTATATTTTTTTAAACGGAACACCCTATATATTTTTAGTTAATTTAATTCTGTTGATTTTTACTTTTTCAACGGTGTATTAAAACATATAAGTTTGTAAACGTTAATCTTGGTAATTAGAAAAAAAGCGTTTTCTTAACAAAAGAGTACTAAATAATAAAAAAAATACCCACAGTCGAAACAAAATTTGGCTATGTTCTTATTAACATGTTACATGTGTTTATAAACAGTTTTTTCAACTTCTACCTTAAAAATAGTAGAAAATAGAAATGGCCACTTTTCTTATTAACGTGACGGTAGAACTGTTTGTAACTTAGATTTTTAATAAGATTTATTAAAAATATTTAATTTTCTGATGTGTTAGTTTATATGATTTCCGATTTTGTTTGGTATTTTAGATATTGGCCTTTTTTCAGCTTAGCAAAGGTCTTTTTTTAAAATAACAGGATTAATCCTCTACAAACTTATATGTTGTAACACACCGTTGAAAAGGTAAAAATCAACTGAATTAAATGACATAAAAATATATAGGATGTTACATTTAAAAAAATGTAATTTACTGTCATATGTCAGAAACTAAACGGAATAGAAAAAAACTGACTACGCCATTGGATTCTACATGAAAACTACTACCGGGAACCGTTCTTCCTTTTTTGATAACTTTAAGAGCAACTGAAATACAGAAGAGGTTCAAAAATTACCAATTTTTGAAAACCCCCGGTATCTTTGAAACAAAAGAAGTTTGCGCCGCCCACTTTTCGCCAGTCATCTCAGCTCAGAAAAAGAGATCAGAACCCGTATGCTACTTTTTTTCTATGTATTACCGTTTTCTCTGTACCCCGTAAAACCATCGAAAATGCAGCACCCTGTACAGGCGCAAAAAAATCAAAACCGATTTCCCATGTTAACCCTGCCTTAGTCTGGTGGAGTCTAGCAGACCCCAAGCTTTGAATATAGTGGCGCCCCCTTTTTATTAGACAATGCACTTTTCGCAATCTTTTCGCTCTATGTATTCCTGTGTCATGACACGAATTCACTGATCCAGTGTGTTGTGTACCGCTTTACTGTCCATATCGGTGTTATTCAGCGATATTGTCAGTTGAGACCCCAGCAGACTAAAGTCGATACTTGTTTTTACTACTAATATGTAAGTACATTTTCGCAAATTTGATAAGTACAATTCGTTATTAGATCGCTAACTTTTTGAATATTTTAAGTTTGCAGTTAAAACTTTTTTTCTGCTTTTATATATTGCTGAAATTTTACTTTTACATTTTCAAGATGTGCAGTGTAATAACTGCGACATTTTTTAGATTGAACATGGGCGATTTTGAACGGGAACAAGCAAGACTGTTAGCTCTTTATAAAGAAGTGGAATCGGAGACTATTAGCTCTACTTCCGAAATGGACGAAGATGAAAATTCTGAAATAGAACAATTAGAAGAAGATGAACTAGAAGAACGATTTGTCAAACACAGTAATTCGGGCGTAGAGCATGGTCGGACCGAAGCAGAAGAATATACTCATTATCCATTTTACTTAGAAAAGAACCAATCAACAAAATGGTTTAAAATTCCAATTTGTAAAACAGCCAAGACACGTTCTGAAAACATAATTACTCAACGGCCGGGTGTTTGAAAACCTTTCATAGACGCTAAATCACCTCTAGATTGTTGGAAGTTGTTTATTACTGACGATATGATGAGAGAAATAGCCTTGCAGACCAATAAAAAAATTCGAGAAAAAGCTTTTTCTTATGCCGAAAAACATAAATACAAAGTAAAGGATACCGACCACCAGGAACTCTCTGCATGATTTGGTCTCTTGTATCTGGCAGGCTTTTACCGCTCCGGTCGACATAATCTGGACGATCTTTGGTCGACAGACGACACAGGAGTAATGATTTTTCGGAAGACTATGGCTCTCTACAGGTTTAGGTTTATATTGGCCTGCCTCCGATTCGATGACAGCGAAACTCGAGCCGAACGCAAGAAATTGGACAGATTGGCGCCTATTAGATCAATTTTTGATCAGTTTTTCTCTCACTCAAAAGACGTTTATTCTCCAGGAGATTATTTGACTATCGACGAAAGATTGCCGTCATTTCGTGGGAGGTGCTCATTCCGTCAATATATTCCAAACAAACCTTCCAAAGATGGCCTAAATTTTTTGCATTAGTGGATGCAAAATGTTTTTATACTGTCAACATGGAAGTTTATGTCGGACTTCAGCCTAACGACCCTTTCCAACAAAGTAATAAAAGCGAGGACATAGTAATCCGTTTGATTCAGCCAGTATCTAAAACCGGGCGTAACGTAACATTTGACAACTGGTTTACCAGCTACAGCCTAATCAATAAACTTCTTACTGACCATCGTCTAACCGCTGTTGTTGCAAGTCGCAATACTCTTGTCAAATGTGAAAAACCCATATGTGTCCCGCACTCAGCTATGTTTTGCAAAAATTCTATTAGTAACGGTTTGACTTCTGAATCTGACTAAAATAAGTAGTTAGGCGCTTAGTTACGTATAATAATACTTTTTCTGTTGGATACTTTTTTACTTAGTCACATTATGATTTTTCAAGCATTCTGTTGTTCTTCTTTTGTTTGTATAGAGTATGATATTTTTGTTCTATATTTTTAAATAAATGCAATTTGCAATAAAAACTTGTTTTTAAAATGTATTTTATAAAGTTAGACAAAAATTATGCCTTAAAATATTGTTGATCCAATTTTATTTTGTGGGGTTCATTAGACCCCACCAGACCAAATTCGAAAAAAATGGCAACAGACTAACGGAGGGTTAATCTCCTATGTCCAGGGTGCTCTTGGACACCTGGTATGTCGTACAGAAACGAATAAAAATAATCAAATAATTTGACAAAATGTAAGAACGTCATCGCTTCGTTTTTGTCGTCTTTTAAAATTACAGTTCATTTACGAAACACCGGAGCTAATTAAACTAGAAAAATAATTTATGGACCGTCAAATTAATAATATTGTTCCTCTTACTTGTACCAATAATAACTGAATGTAACTGTTAATTTGGAACTACATTTTACAATTATAACAACAAAACCTTCGTAAGGTATCCAAAAAAACTTACTGGAAAAAAATAATGTATTTGAGTTTGACGGATCACTGCCAAACAGTAATAAAAAAATGTGACATTCTATCATACCCAACTTGTTCTTTGAAAACATTGTTTGACATTTGAATGATATTTAGCCAAATATATAAAACTCCAAGTATTTCTTTTATGCCACTGATTTTAAAAAACCTACCAGTGTGCGACGTCCGGATTTTGATCTTCTGTTTTCTCTTTGAGCTTTTTATACGGGTTTCAAAAACAGAAATAAAAAATATTTGGATTCGGAAAACAACAATCGAGTGCGACTTTTTCGTGAGTTTTGGTTACTCGGTATGCGGCGACGTCGCAATTTCGATCTTCTTCGTCGACGTACGATGGGCGCGACTCTTTGAGCCATTTGCCGATACGGTTACTTGTTTATTTTCGACATGTTGCCCCAAATTTTTGCTACTTTTGACGAGAGCTGCTTACACGACCTACCCTAAACGTTTTTTCTCATGTCTCGCAGAAAATTTAAAAACGGATTTCTTGTCACCCCGTTTTGTGTTAGTGTCCCAATTTGTTCGCATTGTCGGCCGAATTTGTTTGGTTGTTCTCCGACATTTAAAGCTAAAGCAAAAACATCGGTTTAACTTTGAAATATTTGGAATCACAACAAAACATAACATGATGATGGTGATCTATGTTTACTCTAACTTAGTCAAAACATATTAAAACAACGAAATCTACATAAAATATCCACTAATTTCGACTGCACTGTGTAGCCTTTTAAAACCACATCGTTAAGTAAAAAACACAAAGATGTTTTCATGCTAACATCAAGCACCACCCTTAATTTTGTAGAAACACTTGGATTATTAATTACGCAATAATGGGGAATAAGTTCTATATGTTTGTTGAGACGAGTTACTCATTTTTTTTTCTTTGTTTATTGGGTCTTCTGTCTCACACAAAAAAGGTTTGTTGGGAAAATAGAATTTCGCACTATTTTCAACTAAGTTGAAAATAACATTAACCTAGTCGTCCCAACACAAGACCACTGACTTAGGCTCGGTCTTGTTACCTAAAAACGCTGACGTTTCGGTGGAAAATCTACCACCGTCTTCAGAGAATCTAAAAAAGAAAGAACACAACGGCAGAACACAGAAAACAACAACTTAATAAATATTAAACCTGATAATGTTCAATTTGGAGCTCTGAGAAGGGTTTTGTCAATAAAAATTGACATAAATTTTGACTTTTGTCATTCCAATAGGAAGGTTATCTATTGTTGTAGTGAAAGGTGGGTTTTATAATGAAAACAAAATTACAAGAAATTTCAGTTTCGTTTGATATGACCAAGTGTTATCTCCTCCTCTAGAATATTTAACCAAGTTTGGTCAATATTAATAGAGGATGTAGCAACACAGGAGTCATGGTTTAATCTAATATATGCACTTTCTTTTATTTTACGTCTTTTTGAAAAAGTTTCTTGGTCTATGATACTACATTCATTCCATTTGACTCTTTGATCATTATCAAACGCGTGTTGGCATATATTAGATTTGTGAAAGTCTCCAGTTCTTAAATAATTTTGGTGTTCTTTAATACGTTTTTTTAAAGGTCTGGAGGTTTCACCAATATAAAATTGATTGCATTCGCAAGGAATTTTATATATCACGTTTCTTGTAGATTCATTTTCATTGTGAGGTTTTGTTTTAGTTAAGTGTGATCTTAATGTGTTTTGAGTTCTAAATATTGTTCTGATGTTATATTTTTTAGCTATTCGTTTGATTTTGTCAGAAATACCTGGAATGTAAGGAATAGTAAATTAGTAAAAGGTAAAATTTCATTTTGATTTCCAGATTGTTTTGGATGTTCTAAATCCCTAAAAGATTTATTAATAAATGTTTCAGGATAGTCATTTTCTTTTAGAACATTTTTAATTAATAATTTTTCTTTATTAAATTGTTCATTATTGCAAATAATTTTGGCTCTATAAAATAAACTTTTTACAATACCTTTTTTTACCATTATTGGATGATTGGATTTGTAGTTTAAATATCTATTTGTGTGGGTTGGTTTTCTGTATACTTTTTTTTCAAATTTGTTTATGTCTTTTTTGATTAGAATGTCTAAGAATGGAAGTTCGTTATTTTGTTCAGTTTCTGTTGTAAATTTGATTGTGGGTTCTATTGAGTTTATGTGAGTTAGAAATTGTTGGAGATGATCATTACCGAATGAATATATTGTGAAAACATCATCAATATATCTCCACCAGATTGTTGGTTTATAATTAAAATTATTAATGTTATTTTCTTCGAAATGTTCCATAAAAATGTTACTTAATATTGGAGACAATGGAGAACCCATTGCCATTCCAGAATTTTGTTGGTAATAATCATCTCCATATTGGAAGAATGTTGTTTTAACACAAATTGTTAAAAGTTCTAAAATAGTGTTTACGCTTAAGCTTGTACGTTCCCCAAGACTTTGAAGACTTCTTGACTTTAGATCACACTTAACTAAAACAAAACCTCACAATGAAAATGAATCTACAAGAAACGTGATATATAAAATTCCTTGCGAATGCAATCAATTTTATATTGGTGAAACCTCCAGACCTTTAAAAAAACGTATTAAAGAACACCAAAATTATTTAAGAACTGGAGACTTTCACAAATCTAATTGTAACAATAGAATTTGCTATGCTGAAAATACTAACTGAAAGATTTTATTTTACAAAACAAGATTGGGTGGCCATGGGACCTCTTCAAGCCACTCGGTGAATGCCCCAGGCTAACTACTCACGGAGAGTGGTGTAGGTTAACAAGCTAAAATTTATACCCTGATGTATAAATCCTGTAGAGCATTAGTTAGGCGATTTGCTTCAAACAAATTTAAGCTAAAAAGATAATGTGTTTGCCGAATAATTTGTCATTAAGTGCAATTGGTAGGCAAATATGAAAAATACAAATTCAATTCAAAATAATTAACATTATCGAGGCTATGAAAGCAGGGAAACAAAATGGGTATTTATGTGTCCATTTAAGCTCGAATATTGTCACGAGGACGTGAAAGAATAAGCGCAAGTTAAAAAACAAAACGGGGTTTGTGTTTTATTATTAGAGCTGAGGGCGAATTGTCAGCAGTCACTCCGCGGTGCGGTATTAAATTGCTTTCATTATACAAAATTTATGTCAATCATCACCATTGGATTTGACACCGGAATATGATATTTCACGATATATCGTGCGAAGGCAATGAACCACAGGTCAGATTAGGCAAAAACGACGCATTGCAACGCCGAGTTTCTCCTTGTTATCGCCTGTTCCGGAATCCCGACATTTTGGTTTAATTCAAAACAAACATACCCAACTGTTCTTGAAAATTATTTTCAAATTTATTGCAAGTCGGTCAATTGATTTAAATTTTGCATGTTAATAAGTTTCAATTTCGTTTGTTATCGCTTCTAAATTACATGGCAAATCTTATTTTTAGTTTCAAGCCACTTTATACCCTGATGGCATATACAAATAAGTATATTGAGATACTGGTTTTCTTGAACCATCCTGTAGAGCATTAGTTAGGCGATTTGCTTCAAACAAATTTAAGCTAAAAAGATAATGTGTTTGCCAAATAATTTGTCATTAAGTGCAATTGGTAGGCAAGTATGAAAAATACAAATTCAAAATAATTAACATTATCGAGGCTATGAACGAAGGGAAACAAAATGGGTAATTATGTGTCCATTTAAGCTCGAATATTGTCACGAGGACGTGAAAGAATAAGCGTCAGTTAAAAAACAAAACCGGGTTTGTGTTTTATTATTAGAGCTGAGGGAAAATTGTAAGCAATCACCCCGCGGTGCGGTATTAAATTGCTTTCATTATACAAAATTTATGTCAATCATTACCATTGGATTTGACACCGGGATATGATATTTCACGATATATCGTGCGAAGGCAATGAACCACAGGTCAGATTAGGCAAAAACGACGCATTGCAACGCCGAGTTTCTCCTTGTTATCGCCTGTTCCGGAATCCCGACATTTTGGTTTAATTCAAAACAAACATACCCAACTGTTCTTGAAAATTATTTTCAAATTTATTGCAAGTCGGTCAATTGATTTAAATTTTGCATGTTAATAAGTTTCAATTTCGTTTGTTATCGCTTCTAAATTACATGGCAAATCTTATTTTTAGTTTCAAGCCACTTTATACCCTGATGGCATATACAAATAAGTATATTGAGATACTGGTTTTCTTGAACCATCCTGTAGAGCATTAGTTAGGCGATTTGCTTCAAACAAATTTAAGCTAAAAAGATAATGTGTTTGCCAAATAATTTGTCATTAAGTGCAATTGGTAGGCAAGTATGAAAAATACAAATTCAAAATAATTAACATTATCGAGGCTATGAACGAAGGGAAACAAAATGGGTAATTATGTGTCCATTTAAGCTCGAATATTGTCACGAGGACGTGAAAGAATAAGCGTCAGTTAAAAAACAAAACCGGGTTTGTGTTTTATTATTAGAGCTGAGGGAAAATTGTAAGCAATCACCCCGCGGTGCGGTATTAAATTGCTTTCATTATACAAAATTTATGTCAATCATTACCATTGGATTTGACACCGGGATATGATATTTCACGATATATCGTGCGAAGGCAATGAACCACAGGTCAGATTAGGCAAAAAGGACGCATTGCAACGCCGAGTTTATTCTTGTTATCGTCTGTTCCGGGATTCCCGACACCTGAGACAGTCGTATACATCCCATAAACTGTCATTAAAAGCAGCCACTCTTGCAGCAAGACTGCTAATACTGTTTGCCGAAGCCCATCGAATGTCTTTTTATATTTATTTTTCACCAAGTTTTAAATTGCACCAGTTGAAATGAGCACCCCTTTGTTTCCTTGTCCTAATACCGGAAACATTTAATTTTAGCAGAACTCGTGGGGCACATTAGAACAAATATCCTGACATTCCCCCCACCCTAGCGGGTGTGGTGAGTATGTCACTCAAACTTGGCACCCAATAATATTGTCACGTTAAGGGGTAGCTCAGAGGGAAGAATACTCAGGTTTCCACAAGTAACCCACTTTTATTAGAACGTAATGAGTTAATGGCTAGACCATAATCTTACCCCCAGATCGCCAAGATGGCGGGGAGCATAATGTGGTCCGGTTTTAGGCAGGAAGAACAAGGGGGGCGACGCTTTATCGGGGATGAATGAACCCTAGACTTATGTCCGAGGGCATTCACCGAGCTGGTAAAGACGTGGAGAACCTAACAAAGGGAGGTAAGTAGGTACGGCAACTTATGCTGCTCGCCCACACTATTTCCTTTGCTAGGGCTGATCTAGGGTGTGGCACTTGGTCACCTACTGCTCCACGTTGCGTTGCACAATAGGCGTACACAGACTAACCCAGAGATCAGTCAGTGACCTCCCTCCCCCAGAGTTCGGTAATTTAGTCGAGTTACGGTGCATCTTTTATATTCGTCAGCGACCTCATTATGCTAACCTTGCTGACTGTGCTGGTTACTGGGTGTGCACCGTTACCACTAACACGGGTGTGACATCTCCCCCTTCCAACAAGTGTTTGCCCCGAACACTAAAAGCAAAACTTATACATAAAGTCTACATATGCTAATTTTAACCTTAAATGCTATAGGGTGTATGAAGGTGGTGGAACGAGTCCTTTATTTCTTCAGCAGATTACAATATGTTAGCTTAGTCCTATTCTTAATGCCTGCGAGAGATAGGGGTGTACTTTAAAACATCACAAATGTTACATTGGGTCACCTTTCAACCTTGCTGTTGCGTCTATCTTATTGCCTTCCTTATTAAGCGAAATTCACGTAAATTGCTCATTGTACCCTTCTTTGGCACCATCGTCTAAGTGGAAACGCTTCACCTAGGCTTCATCTCATCGTAGTGCCTTCTCTTGGCACTGTATTCTCTAAGCGGCAAACTTCATCGCTTAGCTTCATTTCTTCATACTGTGTCCTTTTGCGTGCTCCTTTAGCACACCTATCCTTGGACATGTATACTTCGTCCTAATTAACGTGAGCTCATTTGGAGATGCTTCTTCAGCCCGACTTATTAAAGACTTCGGGTGCACACGGGTGTAAGTAGAACCGTCCTGGCGGGACCCATCTGAAGATGTCAGCTTCTCCAAGACTTGCTGCTTTACTTCCTTAAAAGATATGGCAATTCGTTGATAGACGCAAAAAGGTCGTCCGGTGGCCACTGAAATAAACAATATATATATTTTTTTAAATTAATAAACAAAGAATCCTATAACATGTACTTGCACTTGACCTAGTTTTAAATAAACACACGATACTTGCACTATTTTGCTGTCTCAGCAAAGAACCTAGGTCAGAAATAGCGTCACTGGCTTAGAAAATTGAGACAATGTTATTACTAAACTGCAACTTTATCAAATTAATACAAATATACATATTATTGTGCTCATCTGCACTGCATAGACTGTTGCTTTAGGGCGTCTCCAGGTCGCTCTTGACTTTTCCCTACTCGATTCGGGCAAATGCGAGCCTGTAAACCGGTCCTTCAAAATCTTCAACATCTTCATTTTTCGGAGGGTCGTAGCGTCAGGGGCAGAGCTGGGGTGTGACTACTGATATGAAGATCAGTAGTCCGAGATCAAACGAGGCGCCTCCACCATGTCACGTTAAGGGGTAGCTCAGAGGGAAGAATACTCAGGTTTCCACAAGTAACCCACTTTTATTTAAAACGTACTGACTTAGTGGCTAGACAGTAATCTTACCCCCAGATTGCCAAGATGGCGGGGACAAAATTGATCACCGTAATTGAGGTATTTTAGTTTGTTTAAGTATCAGATTGCTTCGTAATTAAAATTTGATTCTATATGTAATGTTACCCAACTTTGATGTTTTTAGCGTCAGCTTTCATATTGTGATTCAATTATATTCTTTAAATAGATAGTTGTGTAAAGATACTACAAACTAAAATGGACTTATGACTTCTGAAACAGAAATCTAAGAATCTTACCCTTATATGGTCACTTTGTAAAGATACAACTTTAATTACTAGGAATATAAATTACATTCACAGGAACAATAGTTCAATGGTCTAAGGTTTTAAAATATTTCGCAACTGCGGTCAAGTGAACATGTTTATTTTACAGATCGGTGACCTTTTGGGGGCTACAAACCTTGGTACGCAAAAGTGCGAGAAAAACATGTAAGTCTTTTTATTAAACCTCCTGAAATGTTTCATAAAATTAATTTCGCTTGTTTTTTGTTCTTCGTTCAATTTCAGTAATCAGCTATTAAATTTACTTTTATATGCCTGCGGAAATGTAGACGATACGCAGAATTGCAGGCTCAATTTCCGTGAGGCGGTAAGGGCTAACAATAACCAACCCTCTTTAAATTTATTGTCTTCATACAGTTCACAGTATTTTGCTGAAACAGAGTATAATGACTGTATAGACATGATCAATGTAAGTTTTTCTACTATCCATATTTATTACTTTTCAGACGTCAACAGTACTTCAAAATGCAGTTTGCGTGACAGGATATTGTAGCTTTGTTCGGTGTTTGCGAAGAATCAACTCGGAAAGATTAGTTAGTACCTTATATTTCTTGAATATAAAATCGATATTATTCACTCAGTTATGCAATTCGAACTCGTGGCGAAAAAATCGTATATTGGTCGCAAATTTCACAGAAAATAAAAACATCATGTCAGACCAAACAACGATAGCCCAAAAATCTGAATATTTTATTACATAATTACAACACTTTGTTTAGCCGATGATAAGACACACATTTAGATATATTTTTGATTTCCTAATCGTTACTTGAATAACGCAAACATTTTAGAACGCGAATTCCCCAAAACACTATGGCAGTGATAACAGAGCAATTCCGAACAATGTGATTTTCTTGGTAATTTCAAAACAGTGATTTTAGTATAATTTGTGTCAATGAAATTATCTTTTTGGCAACCTCTCAGAATTCTTTAGATATCGCTTTGTAACTTTTTTTTTTTCTTCTTTTCGTTAAATAGATCTGTTGATGTAGTCATTTAAAAACGTGATATTGCACTGTTTTTTTTCTCTTAATGAAAAGAGTCAAAACTAGGGTTGACTATTAATAAGTTTGCCTGTTAAAGTACCGACATTCCCAAACATCGAAGAATCGTTATTTTTTGTGACATTTTCCAAATTTGGACACTTAATTAATTAGGATATTTATATGATACAATATTTTTTATTTAATTTATTTTAGACTTACACGGTAAGGATACAATGCCTACTTAACAAACACATTGATCAGACCGCAGTTAAACATTAATATCAAAAATTATGTATTACATAAATATGTAATATGTAAATTATCTTGTTTTCATAGCTTGACTGTTTTTATCATAATTTGTTACTTAAAATAATTATCAACCAAAAATAAATTTCCAGAAAAAGTACCTAATCTTGTTTGTTGAATGACTTATCGAAATTTACGGGTTTAATAAGGAATGTCAGTAAGGACGGGGATTTTCCTTTTTTTTGTTGAAAGTTTCCCTTTCATGGCGTGTAACTTCCGGGAAATTTTACAGTTGGAAAATTACCGCTTTTAGATCGCTGGTTATTAAAACCGGTTAACTGAACAATGAAGGAAGAATTAATTATTGTTTTTAAAAACTATGTTAATTTTATGAAAAGAACTTATGAAGAACTGGAGTAAATTAAAGCATTGATTTGAACAAAGCTTACTTAACATAACTCAACCACTCAAGCTTGTTGAGTGGTATTTAGATGCCCCTGGCATTTTCAATTTTTTTTTGAGGATTGTGGCAATTTTATAAATTTCTTGGAGGGTTTAAAAAACTTCTAGAGACTTCTCGCAATTTTTGGGTAGTTTTCAGTAGTATTTAGAAGACTCTGAAAGTTCTAATATGATTTTATAGGCTTTTTATTTGGAAGGGTTACGTTGTTTTGAGTGGCTTACACATTTGCACTTTGTCAATCTTGCCAAGTTTATAAATTTAATAATTAAAAAAAAACCGCCTTGTATATTGAACAAGAATGACATTGCACCATGTTTGATGGTATTCTAATAATATCTTATCGCCTAGAATTAAATCCAAACAATACTCATGTTTCGTTAGTTTTTATATTATTATCTCTCTAATGCTTTCATTTTCAGATTAGTCAATGTTACTCTGAATCAAGCCAGGACAATCCTGCTGAAGAACAACAGGATCAAGTAATTCTTTACAAAAATATAACTTCGTGTATTTTGACTATCGCTAGATGCTCCTCTATCAACCCGATTACTGGTCAATCACAATCCAGTACTATCACTACGGTGAATTACAATTCGTATGGACAACCACGCCATTCAACTAGTTTAGTATCAAACGCTTTGCAGATTAATCCTTCAGGAGATTTAAGAATATTGGCTTTACCTGCCACAAGCACAATTCAAGACATTTATTTATGTCCATTTCAAGCTAATTTAAGAGAATCTACTTGGCCAGGGTACAACTGCTGATGTTTTATGATTATACATAAATATTAGGTCTTTGATTAGGGTTCGAAGGTGTAAACAACCCCAATCAAGGAACTGCTTTTGTGAGGTAAATTAGTTCAGATTTAGTAGAAAATCGAATGTACAGTGACATCTATTGTTAAGAAATGGCGCTGAAATAAATACTTATTAATCTATACTGTATGGTGTTGTGATTTCCTATCTCAAAAGTATTAGATGTTCATCAGCTGAAGCTATCTACACTCAATAGATGGTGCCACGACTGGTTTTCTGTCCGTCCAGACGTCATTTTTACAACGCCATCTGTCACCCAGTACCCCAACATAAGATGGTGCTCTCTTTTCAGCTACCATATGGAGATGAAGATTGAAGATTGCTTATTGCTTTGACCAATTGATCTTGACCATAGTTTTGACTATCGGTTTTGGTTTTTGGACTTTTGCGCATTTTTGTAGTTGGTGTTAGCAGTTAGCGCCCTTTTTTCGAAATAACGCAAACTACAACTTATTGACAGATCGATAAAACAGTTAATTTTAAAGAATATTTATTATTTGTAGGCTCCGCCCAGCTGCCTGCCAATGTGTCCAGCTACCAACTTTCCAGCGGTTCACTTACTATATAGTTCATACATACAATAATAGAAGTTATTAAAAAAATATGAATGATCCTAAGAAATTTGTGAAAAATACTCTTTTTAGTCCTTCAGTGACTGGGAGTACCTACGAGGACTTCACACAACATGCTATTTTGCTCCCTGCTATGGAAAAACCACCACCAAAACCTGTAGTAAATATTGTTCCTGTAAATAATTTGTGTACTAAAATTAAACTTTTTCAATTTAAATTAATTTTGCTATTTAGCTAGTTTTGTTTATTACTGTACTATGAGTAATAACAAGTTCCTGTGTGCCTTTTATGATTGCTCACTCAACTTGTCAAAGTTTTAATTTGAAAAGAAGAATCTTGAAACTTAGTATAACAATTCCTTGACTTAACAGGTGTTAAATCATTATTTCCATCAAAAGTAAAAGATTTGCAATTTATGGGTTCTTTGAGTTGCATAATCATCTCTTTCAGTATACCCTCAATCAATGCCATAGGAGATCATCATGCCATTATCATGCTAGAGCAATATTTGTTAGAGAAATTAAGGTCATTGTAGAAGAAGTGAATAAATACTCTATATTAGAGATATTGATATTATTAATCAAATAACAAAATTATATTATTTATTTTCCAAAGTAAGATTCATTAGTCCTTACACATAATTTTATTCAATGACAGAAATTTCTGTAAAATACAACAAAATGCAGCTACAAATAAATGTGGAAATGTAATTATCAGGGTAACATGGATAACAAAAAAGCATAATTATTACTGTTTATTCTAATAATCTAGTATATTAGTTATTTGTACTAATGAGTAGTCAATGCAAGTCTCTTAGACCAACATCTCATCTTTTGTTGAAGGGATAATTGGTTATATTTTTGTCATTTCAAAAATAACCTGTGGTATATAATAAAAATATCCCACATCTAAGTAGCAGGCATGGTTAATACAAGAGCTAAGTGGAATAATCTACATGAAAAAAACGTTTTTTTTTTTTTTGCTTCACCAAAATGTCGGAATTTTGTAGGTAAATTTTGATTAAAACTACCCTTTTTTGATAGGGTATGCATTATTATATGCGTATGACCACCAAAACGTGCCACCCCCTCTTTTTGTTTGTTGTTTTCATTTTACTTACCTTCCAACCTTTCAATATATCTTGGAAAACTGCCTATAATGCTCAACTCAGTGGTTTCAACTCTCAAATTAACATATGACCAATGAACCCTCTTACTTAGGTTGAGAGAATTATCATTTCTACCTTCTTTTGCCTTAAAATTAATCTAATTAAAGGGTAAATAATTTGTAATAAAATAAAAGCACCCAAGATTCTACAAATGTTATATCAAAGTAGTAAAATTTCTCCAAAAACATAAAACACATCGTCATTACGTACTGCTGCTACTTCTTCTAGCATTACTGGAACTGCGTAAACTATCAGAAAACTCCAGAACTAAAGTATCCCATAGATTCATCTGATTTTGCTCTGCTATGCTAGTTTGAATTAATTGTCAGATCCTCCTCCCTCTGTAAGACCGCAATTCGTATGACCTTCTAGACTTGCACTTTTTTATTAGCACAATAATAAGCACTACTAGTAAAATAATGAAAAGTATTACTCCTAGTACTATGGCAGCTATTACTCCGATGCTTGGAAGAGTTTCTGCAAATGAAAACTGTTAAAATACAGAAGTTGGCTGTACAGGAAACTTACGATAAGCATTAACACTGTAGCTTTTCTGATTGCCTTGTCGATCAACTGCTATTAGTTGTAAATCAGGATTGCAGCAGGACTCACCTGCAATTGAATTTCCTGTAATTGAATTTTTAGTACCTACAGTGTATCCGTATGGGACGAATAAGCCTTTGGGGATTCTGTTTAGTCGCATTAAGCCTGCAGCAACAAAATCAATATTAACTGAAGTTTAAAAATTTAAAGTAATAAAGTTTGAAAAACTTGAGTCTACATCTCTAGCCACAACCTCTATTGTCCAAATGCCTTTATAACACTGGGAAAAAAGGACTTCTGTGCAGTCACTTTTTTAATGATATTCCAATTCCGGAGCAGTATCATCCATTATTAACCGCTTTTTACAATAAAACTGATTTCGTCTTGATAATTTCCTGAACGGGTTAGTATTGATAATATGACCATAGTGTGTCCCTGTGGCTCTAAATAGCTCCTAAGAACATGATGCATTTATTATTTATAATTACTAACAATTATAAGCTTACTGAAAGCTTGACAGTCTGTGTAAAATGGCTCTAGAATGAGTACATTGGTATGTAATATATTGAGCCGTTGTTCCATGGTTGGTGATTTCGAAATATATTTGGGCCCATGTTTGAGCATCTGTCGCAGTAAATAGTTTAGATCCCAGCCCAACTTCAATTGAAATTAACTGGAGAGGGTAAATGTCGCTTTTTCTAGAAAAGTAACTCAAACGTTGAAAGTAGTGACCTGTAAATGTATTTATAGTTTCGACACTAATTTCGCTTTTAAAATACAGACCTTTAACATCCTTTCCTTTAATTAAAGTATACAAAGGCTCTGCGAGTCGCGATTTACTTAATATATCAATGGCATTTTTATTTCCAATATCCGTTGTGTTATCTCTATTTTCAGTGACATAGTTTAGATGGCCGTTGTTGAATTTATAACTTATATTTTTCAACAATGTCTCGCCATTACTATCTAACAAGCTGACGTCGGTTATATGACTTATATCGCCGGTAACGCCTAATTTCAACATATTGTTACGATTTTCCCCGTGGGTTTACACAAAGTCAGTTTAACTCAACAATTAATAAATTTATTTACACTTTAAAACACTCCGTATAATAATTAACTCAGCTACTAAAAAAACACTACTACAATTCCACAATTATTTCACTATTTAAACTTTACCGCGTTCCCAAATTCACTACTCCTCCCGCGGTCGACACCGCGTCTTTTATATACGCAAACCACGTTCTAGAATGACCGCGAAACGCTTCGCGATTTGCCTCGAATATTAACGATTCTTCCAGGTGTGGCGCTTCCTAACTGTGGCCTACTTTAAAACGCGCCCGGCCAGACCCGGCGCTTCGATTCCATCCCGAATCGAGTATAGTAGGCCCAAACCGTAACACTGCCCCCCTCTTAAAGCTGATCGTCCCGATCCGCTTCATCTAATCCCTGGTATTTCTTGAGTCTGTCCAGATGGACAATTTTCATCTTGCTTTTGGGGCTGCGTTGGACTCTGTACACGACGTCGTTTAACCTTTTTACCACATTGTAAGGTCCCTCCCAAACAGGTGTTAATTTCGGTGATTTGCCTTTCTTCCTCTGAGGGTTAAACAACCAAACTTTATCATCCTTCTGGAACCCTCCCGAATTGGCCCTCAGATCATAACGAGCTTTCATCTTATCGCTAGCTAGATTCAAACTTTCCCTGATCAGATCATGGATGTTCAGTAATCTGTCTTGCAACTCGTCAACGTAGTTCTCAATGTTCGTGCTTTGGCCTGTTGGAGATCCGAACACCACATCACATGGAAGTCGAAGTTCTCGACCAAACAGAACTTTAGATGGTGACTGTCCCGTTGAGTTGTGGACTGCTGCTCTATAAGCCTTCTGATGCTGATCAACAACCTTCGAGAGATGTTGCTCTATGGTCTTATTAAATCTCTCGACCATTCCATCCGACTGAGAATGAAGCGGCGTTGTTCGGGTCTTCCTAATGCCTAGCAGATCACAGAGCCTCTGAAAGAGCTTGGACTCAAAGTTTCGTCCCTGATCAGAATGTAACTCCAACGGCACACCAAATCTACTGAAGGCATTTTCGACGAGAATATCAGCGACTGTGCTGGCTTCTTGATTTGGAATCGCAAACACCTCAGGCCATTTGCTAAAGTAATCCATGGCAACAAGAATGTACTTGTTGCCTCTGTTGGTCTCAGGAAAAGGCCCAGCGACATCTATGGCTAAACGTTCGAACGGCAATCCTACGTTGTACTGCTTCATAGGTCCCCGGGATCTCGTCTGTGGTCCGTGGCTGTAAAAGGTATTGTTTAAAGTGTTACTTTGGGAATTATGTTGAAGGTTTTATTCCGATTCACCAAGTTGATAAACCAACCATTTTGTCAATTAGTTTTAACTATTATTTAGTTATTAAATTATATTTTTCTACCAAGTGGTTTGATTCTACCTCTGAAACAAGATCTCGGTAAAGGCGTTTATTAAAGTAATAAACGCACGTCTCGTTTAACTTGTTGGGCCAAAAGGGCTTTTCAATTTAAACGTGACATTTGGTGGAGGTGCCGGCCTTGTGTCAGAATGACATTTGGTGGAGGCGCCGATTTTGTGTCAGAATGACATTTGGTAGAATTGTTTCAAGTAGATGAAAAACACTGCTAAAAAAAAAAAGTGAATTTTTAAACCAGAAAAAATATTTTTGATTTTTCTTATCGTGAATGAAAATTACCTCTTTAAAACAAAAATATATTTTTCTTTTTGCATAATTAATTTTGTCCTACATTGTCATTTTGAATATTTGTTTGCTAAATTGTTAAAAGCAAGTCAGTATTACTGAAACGATCGTGTCTTATGTTAAAAAGTCAAGAAATTAATGGCTAATATAACTTTACGTACAGCACTGGCCGAACAAAAAGCCCCGGCCATCCCTAAATTTACGTGTCCACCTACGTTTAATCCATCAAGTGATTGCCCCATTACATTTTTAAATAAATATGAAAAGTCCGCAAGATTAAACAACTGGACTTATTCTTTAAAGATTTCATATTTTAATAATTATTTGGACGGACCAGCACAAGTTTGGTATCAAAAATATGTAAATGATCCAAAAAATGTTTTGAATACTTGGGCAATATTTCGAACAGATTTTCTAAAAGAATTCGCAGGTGACCAACCATTTCGTAAACTGAAATTTAGATTAAACACGCGTAAACATCGGGACAATGAAGACATTAAAACTTATTATTATGACTTACTTACCTTGGCAAATGAAATTAACCCAGACATGTCTTTTGAAACTTTTAGAGATTATTTTGAAAACGGTTTAAATCCGTCGTGTTTTGAAATGTATTATTTGCTAAGCTCTAATAATAAAAATTTGAGTGATTTAAACCAACTAGTCTTGAAAATAAGTGATATTAAAGAGCGTGTATTATTTAGTCAAATGAATCGGCAAAGTAAATTTTACATTTCGGACGGAATGAATTTTCGGTCTCGTAATGATCGGTTGAAAAACAAATTTGACAAATACAGTACTAATCGTACTTGGCCAAATAAGTATTGTAAAAATTGTGAATTTCAGTCCAACAATTATTGTGGAAATAATAATTACAAAGGGACCAAGTTAAAGAAAAATGATTTCTACTATCAAAATGTGTCACGAGAAAAGCAAAATTATTCTAGGCTTGATCAAAATCAAGGTATAAGAAATAGTAATACCAGAAATAATTATTCATCAAAATGTAAAAATTTTAATAGAGGTAGCAACAAGTTTTACAATTTTGGACAAAATAAGAATGTTTCTACACATCAGAATCCTAGTAAATGTGAAAACTCAATGTTAAGTGTCGATGAAGTTGCTCTAAACTCGACAAACAGTAAAGATAGCAATTTATTGTCAATCAAAGCTTCAATAAATAACGAAGACAATTTGTTTGATGTAATTTTAGACACAGGATGTGAACCAAACTTAATTGATTTAAATCTTATAACTAACATGTCTTTATCATCAGAGAAAATCCAATTAACTTCGGTAGGAGGTTATACTTTTAACCCAGTTGGTACTTCGAAAGTAACTCTAAAAATTAACAACATAAAGTGGATATTGAAGCATTAGTAGTGAAAAATCTTTCTAAACCTCTAATTTTGGGACATAATTTTTTATCAAATTTTAACGCAATGATTGATTACAATAAAATATTTTGAGTTTTTCAACAAACAACAACGATAAAGTAAGAGTTAATCTCAATCGACCTGATTTAGATGTTACATCTAAAAACCAAGTTCAGAAAGAGTATCTAATGGGTGTAGAAATTTCTGACGTCGAAAAAACAGTAAAACCTGTAATAAAATTAAAAGTTGCTCAAAAGTATATTGTAAAACCAAATACGCAAATAACGTTAAGATTGAAAACCTCGAATAATGTACCTGATTTAACAAAATGCATTTTTATAAAAGAGACAGTTATTTATGTCCAAGAAATCTGTGTGTAGACACACCATTTTGCAAAATGGGCACAATTTATACATTAAAATTGTCAATAAGGGATTTAGAACAGTTCCTATTTTAAAGCATTCTGTTATAGGTAAATTCGACGTTAATGAATCAATCAATACAAATACGACAAAGGATTCAATGTTATGCATTTCAGAAAAACGCAAATCAAAAACTGCTAATAAGTTCAGTCCGATTTTCCTGTTCAATCGAAAATGTTACATCCTAATTTACAGACAAGTAACATAAATGAAATCGATAATATAGATTATCGAAGAAAAGTTGCGATGTTTAAATCAACTCGTAAAACTTCACACCAAAATAGAGACACAGCCGACCAAGTCGAATTAAAAAATGTAATATTCCCTGTATCCCAATTTTGTGGATTACAATATTCAAAGCAAAATGTATGCTTTTAGCATTTCTATTTAGTAGAAGTTTGTATAAAAGTTAAGCTGAAAAATCAAATATTTTGAGAAAAAAAAAAATGAATTTTACATACTGCAGCATGCTATTAATTAATTTTACATGACTTCTAAATCTAAAGTTAAAAAATAAAATCCACACTGTAAAACAGCGGATTGTGTTATTCGATGTCGAGGCAGCAAGCATTCCCGATAACGACAAAAAGTGTGCCGGAATGAAACTTCTAATTGTCGACAAATATTTTTACTTATTATGTGTAGGTACCAGCTTTAAATAAAAGCATAGTGCAGAGTTAAAGAGGATTTCCATATGTTTCCACCGTTCAAAACTAAGAGTACATAAAAAATCGAAGGTTATTATTTGGTTGCTTACAAAAATCGCGACATTAGTGGAAAATAAAGTAAAGCAGACTAATTAGTTGTATTTGACGCCGCGTGCCGGTGTGACCGACTTGCTTTATTGCACTCAGTCTCGTCGCATCGCCGCGAAGGTGTCGATAAGAAAACTGCTGATTGATGAATTTTTAATGTTTTTTTTTCTAAATGCACATGATAATTACCTACATGGAATAACAAGTCGAAATGTGCATTGGCTAATAATAATTAAACTTGATTTTACTATGGAAAAAAATGACAACTGATTTAAAAGTGACCCATTTATTTTTTTGAATACGAATGGTAAATGATAACATTTGTAATAAAGTATTTCTGAGGTGATATTTAAAACATTCAACACACATACTACTCGAATGAGACGATAGGACCCACACATCATAATAAGTGATTTTATTTTTACTTTATTTCTGCGGAATTTC
Source organism: Ips typographus (assembly GCF_016097725.1). Lineage (NCBI taxonomy): Eukaryota > Metazoa > Arthropoda > Insecta > Coleoptera > Curculionidae > Ips > Ips typographus. Next base: position 52,153 of record NW_028098542.1, read on the forward strand.
AACCTGTTAAATAATTTAACCTGCTATTTAATTGAGGTGCAAAACGCTAGCTGAGCGTAATACCCTATTAGTAAGTGGCACATGAGAGTTTGTTTTCTTAACCGACCCGTTGTAATGAGTTTTATGAGTACTAAAGTTTCAACTTACATGCAGTTGAACTATTTTTGGTGCATCTGTACGAAGATGTCCAGCTCAAGATTCATGATTAAATAAAATATTACTGGATTGCCAATGAAAAAATATTGGTATCTTTTATAAAGGAGTAATTTAAATACTCAAGAATTCAACAGGAAAACAGGTATAATTCAATGTTGGTAGGAGTATTAGCTCTCAAAGTAGTTGTTTCTGATTTTCCCTTCTCAGTTGAGAAGTTTCTGATACAGAAAGGTCTGTACATGTTGAGAAATATTGTTTTAGTGCCACACAGCAATACTATTTGCTGTTATCGATGTTAGGGCGGTGCATGATTTTTTCTCAAAGAACAAAACCAAACGCATTTTTTGAATGCGAAACTAATAGCAGGCTGAAATAATTGAATGATGAAAACCGTATACATACGTTTATTAGGTTTTGAAAATTGGGTCTTTTGAAGCAAATCGATACTAGACTTCTTTTAAACTCGGATATAAAAAGGTCCATATAAAGTAGCAAATTTGTCAATATTTTCAGGCAACGGGGATTCCTATTCCTGACAGCAACCGGTTATACGTTATCCTGGAAGTTTGCGTATTAGTTGCTTTAATCGTTTACCTTAATTCCGTTTATAGGATCGTCTCATTAGATGTACAATAAGTTGTACAAATTTCTAGCAGACTGACTACGACTACTTTTTGAAACAAATATTGAACTGCAGAGCAATTCAAAGTTACAAGTTACAAGCCCGATAAAGTCAAAATGCTCATAATTAGGTTATAAAAATGTTTACTTTTATTTGCTTAAATGAATTATCTACAGTAGGCTATATTTTGTTTTTTTTTGATTAGATAATTCTTTACTTATGCCGCAGGCAGATGGTGATCACTTTGTTATTTAAGTCATCGCGGTACGAACGTTCACAAAAACTGCGTATGGATAAATATCATTGTAATTTCATTTTGACATGCAAATTTTTAGCATATGAGAATAATTATTAAGAAAAATTGCCATTGTTATTATAAAAGTGAAGAAGTGTACACTTGAGTTTTATATCGTGATTTTTTCATTGTATGAGTAAATCGATTGATTGAGACTTTATGAAACAAGCTGGGCTAAATACTTATTGAACATTGACAAATAAAGACTGGATTGCACGGTCAAAATGTCAACAGACTACTTATTACCTATGCTGGTTTTTATACTATTTGGAAAATAGTAAGACAGATACATGGTATATTTTGAATTATACCACACGAAATAAAAAGTTACACACAAAAATACATCAGCTCTTGACTAAAGCAAAAGCGAACATCGCTGCTTATCGTCCGGCTGATAATCCGAATGATGACAAACTTTAGCCTTGATTCCGCTTAGTAAGGCAAAGTGAAACTAAGACGGACAATGCAAATTTGTGGTAATGCAATAATCAGAGTTTATTTTTTATTAAAAATAAACCAAGCCAGAAATGATTAAGTTAATCATTTAATACTTGCGTTTGCATACTAATACATATTTTTATTTTTACAGAAACAATGAGGGCAAAGCATTTTGATTGAGGACATTACATCCAATTTTTGATAAAAAATCTTCTCCAAAAGGATTTGAAGTTAATTAGAAACGGTTAAGGTTTCTGTATTTTTTGAAACAGCAAATACGTTCTACTTTCCATAACATGAAAACTAGAGCGTCTAGAGCGAGTCGTTTATATTTACGGAGTTCAAACTTTTTAGTTTCAGGACCGGATCCCCGATTATTTTTACATGTCAATTAACTTTATAAAGTAATACGCAAGATTGCATGCAAATTAGAATTTTAATATACGTATATTAGGCCTTAATGAACACATATTACCTTTGTTCTTGTTTTTCATTATATGTAAAAAAAACCATGCACTTGAGGGAGCCATAAGGAGCCAATGTACTAAGTGACGCTGTTGCAAAGCCAGTATTGGAAGACCAATAAAGATGACACTTAACCTTATCACCAACGTCAACCACGTGATGTTAATGAAACTTAAGCAGGAAGGGACTATGAAATTGACATTGCTAGACTTCAACTACTGTACTATTTGGTGACCAATGAGGGACAAAGTCATGGACAGGGCAATTTATGATTGTGACAAAAATTTTTGTGGCGAACAATGGCGGCAATTACAAATCGCAAAATCAAAACTGCGTATATTGAAGTATATGGTGCGTAGTTAAGCGCTCCCCAAGATTTCAAATGTGTTATGTAATTTAAGGGTTAGTTTAATGATTAGGATTACTATAATTTTTAGGTACGACGAAGCGATGACGGAAAATGGAGAAAGTAAGCTTTTTAGAAATATATGAAAAAGAAAATTAAAATTAAAATCAAAATTTTCTCTTACTCCATTTTCTAATAATATTATATAAGATGAATTTTATATAAGGCTAGCGATAACTAGATTAATAATTAGCATTGTCAAATGTAGGGAGTTACCTCTCTTAGTTAAACTGGAGGGCCCAGTTTTCATGGAGGAGGGGCAAATGTCACGAAGGATAATAAATCAAATTATTACTTGAACGGAAACATTAAAAAATGTTTATATTACTTGAGCGGAAACATTAAAACTGTGGAATGCGGTCGGAGTGCAACTGCAATTAAGATGCATTTGCTGAATTGCGAAATATGTGGAATGTTTTCAAGTACCGATGGTCGAAGGTCGTCACGAGTTGTCGGCTAGACGAGGCCAGGTCTGGGAGTGTTTGATTGGTGGAATCAGTGTCTGGAATGCTATAAAAAAGAGGTTGCACCCTAGAGAGGGGTTCAGTTCAGTTCAATTCAATCGTTCATTCCAATCAATCCAGTTTTTCTGTGCACCACGTCGGAAGAAGGCAGTACCTAGCCAGAAGACTCCGCTCCACGCCACAGAATGTAGTCGTCCTGAATTCTGCAAACCCGCACCGGGTTTACAAAATTAATTAAATAGTAACCATCTCTTAAACTATAAGTAAATCGCAAGTGCCAAACCCTCCACGAAGCTGCCCTCATAATTGTTTTACAAATGTAAGTACAGATTTGTTATTGTAATATTTTGTTGCATGTAAAAGGTATTGTTTAAAGTGTTACTTTGGGAATTATGTTGAAGGTTTTATTCCGATTCACCAAGTTGATAAACCAACCATTTTGGTCAATTAGTTTTAAACTAGTATTAGTTATTAAATTATATTTTTTCTACCAAGTGGTTTGATTCTACCTCTGAAACAAGATCTCGGTAAAGGCGTTTATTAAAGTAATAAACGCACGTCTCGTTTAACTTGTTGGGCCAAAAGGGCTTTCCATTTAAACGTGCACAATATTTGCAAGCAAAACCAGTGTTTTCTTAAAGAGTTTTGCTACAAAGTAAATAAGTTGAGTAGAGACATTAAATGAGGTTATAAATGTAACGTTACCAGATTTTTGGACTGTGGCTACTGATAAAGTATTGTTATCACGATTTAGTTTTATAAAAAAATAAACTTGTTTTGAAAGTTTGGTAGCACTGGCCGGATATAACGACCGCTTGGCGCGAGTTTTAAAAATTTCCGGAATTTTAGATCCGGTTTGCGTCTTAATGGTCAAATCTACGGTATTGAAAAAAATTACAAGTTGATAGCCGAAATGTGCTCTACAACTTTTATCTAAAGCGTTTTTCCATTAAATGAACCGACAGGCGCCAAAAAATCAAACCGTTTTCCCATGTTGATCTCCTATGTCCAGGGTTGCTCTTGGACACCTGGTATATGTTAAATGATACTTTGATAAGTTTTTATCTATTAAAAAAGTTTCCATCACGCTTGTATTTCAATACATTCTTGTATTTTAATGGCACTAAAATTAAAATGTAAATTACGGTTAGTCCTAACTTAAAATATTGTTTGTCAAGTTTTCTCTTCTGCCATTAATTAAAGCTACTGGAATCACAAGTAATATTCACTTACTAAATTTCAGGGTTGCTGTTCAGTCCAGACACAGGCAATATTATTTTTGGCAGTGCATGTGATGGATGGGTTTTACAACCAAAGACATTGCCGCATGTAATAGATAAAGTGAAAAATGAGGACAGTAGAGACCCTTAAGTCAAGAAAATGTGGAATTTTGATTTTGGGTGGACTCTCAAGGCAACGTCAAGTCTGGAGCCGTGACAAAACAAAAGACAAAATATTTTTACAGTTTTGTCTTCGCAGTATTCTACAAGTCTATCAGACGGTTCCTATCAAGATGAATAAACCGATCTACCTAAAATCTTAAAGACACTAAAAATAACGAATCCAACGCGAGAAATGCTGTTTACGACCAATCGCAGGCAACAAATGAAATTACTTCTGTCTACTTGGAGTCCTCTTGCTAAAAAGTATTTCTTCAAACATTAAATGTAATTCCCTCACCTAAAGAGATAAATTCACCTACTTGCATTCATGTGTAGAGAGACCTTTATGCCCTACCTGAAACGATTAGATATAGCCTGTCCAACCTATTGCTACGTTTCAAAGCTATTTCGGTTGATAAGCTGTCTTTAGAAAAGGAGGCTTTTATTAACGTCGTATATTAATTATTATATATATTATAAACGTCAGTCATCAGATGCGTAGAACTAGACCGATAGTTTCATCGGCGCATCGCGCTAACCCGAGGGAACAATCAACAACTGACCAAGAATGTTCCTCGTCATCTACGACCGATGAAGATAAGATTAAATTAATTGAAGATGAACTAGTGATTATCGGTATGACAAGGGTGCTTGTCGATCGTTACGAATAGGACAAGTATATGCTTTGACGAAGGACTATTTGCCAGAAGAATCAAAACTAGCAGAAATCCTGATGCTTTTGTTGCAACTAATAGAAGTGTCAGCACATTTACAATAAAAAAAACTATATATTTTGGTTGGAAAGGACATGGTTGAGACGGATTGGGTACCTGCATTGGAAAAAATTGTGGTATTGACGGCGTCCTCACTGGCGTAAAATCGAACCGCGACATTATCTACGCAATTAAATGTAGTGCCGGTTGTTTGAGCATCAGGTTCTGCTCCCCGTTGTGCGCTATGCAATTGAACCAGTTGATCCAAAACATCTACCAGTTTTACGCCATGGCTTAAAAACTGTTTAAGCCAGACGGACTCCGGCATACAAGTAATGATTCAGGAAACGGGTGAATTAATTCTTCTTACAGCTGGAGATGTTCACTTAGAAAAGTGTATCAAAGATCTAAAAATGAAATTTGCCAAGTTAAATTCAATGTGTCACCACCTATGATCGCATTAAGAGAAACAGTTCTTAATAAATGTTTTGAGTATATGAAAGATAAACGCCTCCAAACCGACAAATCGTCATGTCGGTAAAAGTGGTTTCCATTACCTTCACACACTGGCAGAAATAATCAGTAAGAACCACGAATTGCTTACTACCATTGAAGAATATGAACAATATGGTTTTATGGTACTAAAGCACCACCACCCCGAAACCAAAAGTGTTTAAAAGCCAACGGACAAATAAAGCTATAGAACAGCTAAAATCTCAACTTAAGACGGTCTTGTAGGACTAGGAACCGGATGGGCAACCCTTTACGATAAAATCTGGATAACGATGACTTTCCTGGCTACAGAAGTGCGACAATGGAACCCAGTTTTCACCACTAGTATCCGAGTAGTTCCAGCTATTTTGGGTAACTTTTTGCGTTTTCCGTTTTTGGGTGGTACAGAAATACTTTAATAGTCATAATGTATACAGTACTTCCTGGTATCCAAGTAAATTTTCTAGGCATTATTAGGTATTCTTTTAGCCTTTGTATTTTGTTTATATAAATGAAAAAAAATCCATACATTTTAGCCATATTTAAAACTGTCGTGGGTGAACATTAGATTGGACTTATTTTAACCTGTTGTGTATATTTGCCAAAAAACGAATTTTAAATATGGCCAAGAACAGTTTAACTTTTATCTTACAACTTTTATTTATCTTACTACTCAACTTTACTATTTACTTGACGGCATTTTAGGCTAAGTATTTATCTACCGATCTAGGTACAGCACAGTGAATTTTCCGGCACCGTTTGCTAGGTCAGCAAGTTGAAAGTGATCCACAAGCAGAGGTATCAATTTAACAGATCATAAGATCGCTTTAACAATTGCTGAAGTTGATACAGCGTAATGTTTTTAAAGTGTTTTTTTAATAATGAAGTCCTAGAAGCTGTGGTTAGATTTTAAACCATTTAAATGACCTACGGTGTATTCGTACCAAAGTATGCTACAATTGAGATTTACTTTGATTGAGGAAAATACATAAACGACGTGTAAGCCTAAAAAGATTTTGGCATACCCTGCTAGATTTTTTGTGTTTAATTAACTCATCTAAAATGCATCTCTTTGTAGGCATATTAGGAGTTTTAAACTTCATTCTAATTAAAACAATATCGTGGCACTTTGTAAAACATGCACCCTGCATGTGCGTACACTAACTACTACACTACTAATTGCGCTACGAAAACTGGACGAAAATTATCTATCTTATTTCGTGATTAAATGAGATATAAATATTCAATCAGATTTAAATAGACTTCTGGTAATCACATATAAACGAATTGCTGGGGCGAATTGCTAAAGGTCCTGCCTGTACCGTTTAAATGTCTACGCACATAATTCCGTATACGCGTATGCCGGCACGCTAGCATAAGTTGGTTGGTCGTGGGACATTCGACTCTGCAAAAAATGTTTTTGAACCATCTAGTATAGTAACATTTTAAACTACATGCAACTTGACCAACTTTTCTATTCAAATCCTCCCATGAACTGATAGGAGACACCAAATTTTAAAATGTTTTTGTTTTGCTTCAAACAAGCTGAGACACCCAGTATAGTTTCTATACTAACCTAACGTACTGCTGTCTGGACATCTGCAGATAACATAAGTAATGCGATGTTCCAGTCCTAATGTTTTGAAGGGCCAATAAGGGATCAATCCCTTGGTGCTCTGCATATCCTCATTTCGCTGATTGGTTCACAAGTTTTACCAGCGTTTTTACAAAATTGATGATAAGGCTGAAGAAGAGTGCAAGAAGCTTAAGACAGAAGTGAAACCGGCTCTGATTACAATTAACATGGAAAATATTATCGTACTATATCAGCGTTGCTCTTTAGCTATTTTTATGACAGTACTTTTATTCGACAGGCACCAGATAATTATTGCAAACTTTTACAAACCTGCCAAGTAATGATGGATAGGATTCTTATCGGGAAATGCGTATGGGTTGTTTAGTGGAGTTGTAAAAGTACTTTACGGCCTGCTTACCCTCGATCTTTATTAATGCTTAGCTTCCGGTGGTATGAAGGTCGTCTGAGTTCAAAGATGCTGACCATGGATTCCGGTATCTCGATGGACAAGCGCATAATGGTTGAGTCCAGTTCAGTCTCACGTACACTGCATTACACACCTAAAATATTGTGATTCCACATTAGAGGTTGTCCTGAAAGTGAAAAGTGGAGAATAGACAAGTTTGGTGTATAAGGGATTGATATTTTTTAGTGGAAACTAGTTGTCGATAGGACATCTTGTGTATATTGTGCACCAAAATTTGATATATTTTTTCAGTTTTTTTTCCATGATGTGTAACACATATGCGTAATCAAACAGATTACCAAGTTGATTACCATGTCAAATCGTTTGGCTTGTTAATCCAGCTTAAACACAAATTGGTGAATGTTATCAACATGTTACTTATCAGCATCATTTTGGTACATATGTTATCACAACAACTTTTTTTTTTCTCATTAGTTTACCTGTTAAATTGCGCACTCTGGCAACATCTGTGTCGGCAACTACTGAAACAAAAAAAAAAACGTTATCACCTTCTTGATATGACATTGTAAAAAATATACCAAGTTAGCAGTATACTGCATTAAACGTATTTATTGCAAGTGTCGAGAGAAATACATTGCCATTATATGTATTCAAATTTATGGAACATTTTCTTCTATTGGCGGGTGTTATTTATTGGTTTAAGATAGCACAGTAAATGGAAACACAATTTAAAGCTTCCGCTAAAACCGTTTCGTGTCTGCACGTGTCAGTAAAAGGTTTATTTAAGTTCTTGACGGTCTGCAGGTTGCTAGAACATTGCTTATTACCAGTTAATCATATTGATAGTTGTTTAGCATAGTTCCTATTAGGAATTTAAATTTGAATTAAAGCTCAAAAGCTTATTATGAACGAGGGTTCCTTCCAATTTTATTTTGTGGGGTTCATTAGACCCTACCAGACCAAACTCGAAAAAAATGGCAACAGACTAACGGAGGGTTAATCTCGTATGTCCAGGGTGCTCTTGGACACCTGGTATGTCGTACAGAAACCAATAAAAATAATTAAGTAATTTGACAAAATGTAAGAACTTCATCGCTTCGTTTTTTCGTCGTCTTTTAAAATTACAGTTCATTTACGAAACACCAGAGCTAATTAAACTAGAAAAATAATTTATGGACCGTCAAATTAATAATATTGATCCTCTTACTTGTACCAATAATAACTGAATGTAACTATTAATTTGGAACTACATTTTACAATTATAACAACCAAACCTTCGTAAGGTATCCAAAAAAACTTACTGGAAAAAAATAATGTATTTGAGTTTGACGGATCACTGTCAAACAATAATAAAAGAATGTGACATTCTATCATACCCAACTTGTTCTTTGAAAGCATGGTTTGACATTTGAATGATATTTAGCCAAATATATAAAACTCCAAGTTTCTTTTATGCCACTGATTTTAAAAAACCTACCAGTGTGCGACGTCCGGATTTTGATCATCTGTTTTCTTTGAACTTTTTATACGGGTTACAAAAACAGAAATAAAAAATATTTGGATTCGGAAGAGAACTATCGAGTGCGACTTTTTCGTAAGTTTTGGTTACTCGATATGCGGCGACGTCGCAATTTCGATCTTCTTCGTCGACGTACGATGGGCGCGACTCTTTGAGCCATGTGCCGATACGGTTACTTGTTTCTTTGACGAGAGCTGCTTACACGACCTACCTTAAACGTTTTTTCTCATGTCTCGCAGAAAAGAAAAGTTAAAAACGGATTTCTTGTCACCCCGTTTTGTGTTAGTGTCGTCTTCGTGTCCCAATTTGTTCGCATTGTCGGCCGAATTTGTTTGGTTGTTCTCCGACATTTAACGATAAAGCAAAAACCACGGTTTAACTTTGAAAAATTTGGAATCACAACAAAACATAACATGATGATGGTGATCTGGGTTTACTCTAACTTGCAAAAACATCTTTTTAATATCACAAGTCAAAACATATTAAAACAACGAAATCTACATGAAATATCCACTAATTTCGAATGCACTGTGTAGCCTTTTAAAACCACATCGTTAAGTAAAAAACACAAAGATGTTTTCATGCTAACATCAAGCACCACCCTTAACTTTGTAGAAACACTTGGATTATTAATTACGCAATAATGGGGAATAAAATACTTCTTCGGTAAATGTTAATTTTTAAAGGTCAGGGAGACTTCTTCCGCATACCGGTTTTGGATATACTTTAATGTAAAGGCTTTATAGTCCGCCAACAATACTTTGTTGGATGAAAAACTTCTCTGGAGATTTAGATGTCGTTTGTACGCTTTGTTAATAGGTTCTCCTAGCTGTAAGTAATCATTTGGATTACTGAAGGGTAAGCCGACCTGAAAATGACCCTCTGGTAACGTAATTGTTGTTCTTTTAAATATATTTTCCACAGTTTCCTCTTTAGGCGAGTTTTAAATTTCAAATTTTCACACTTTTTTGTTTCCCAAAACTTGACTAGAATATTTTCCAATTTTGGCTTTGGAACCACCTAGGCTGATAGGGAAACCTGAATTGTATATTTAGAGAATCAGACACCGCAAAATCAGACTCGGCCAATTTACCTCCTTAGCACTTACCCATGAGCTGTATTCACCATAGTAGGTAAACCGACTCCTAATTTAATTGAACCAGGTAAGCTAAACAGTAATCATAAAACCATTCGAAACGAGTTACATTTTTCTTAAGTAAACACGATAATGTATAGAATATGCTGCATCTGATGCGTATACGTATAGAAACTAATGTAGCATTGTATTGCTTTCAAGAATAAAGTACGATAGAATATTACACAGCCATACCAGATAAACTGGACACAAAGTTATATACGGTAAACAACTATTAAAATAAATAGATCGGGCAGCTTGATCGACCATATAAAACCAAACTGAATAATTTCGTTTAGATACATTTGGAAACGATAAACTATTACCTTATTAAACCGGACATTCTATCCGAAATTCGAGATTCAGAAAACTGATAAAATACGATAAATATTTTGGCACAAGAAGTGATTTCTAGATCACTTCGCGGAAATCATTAAAGATGCTTCAGCAGTGAAATGCACTTAACTTTATTGGAGTATTGCCTAACCTTCCAGACATGTGGGTGGAGAGACAGAATATTAACTTGAAACGAGATCTTGAATTCATTATGTTAATCGGGACTTTTACTGTTCATGAAAGTGATATAAGAATAGTATCCAGCTAAAGTCTAGACATAGGCAATTATTGGTCCGCATAAATAACAACTGCAAGATAGCCTCGGGTTTGAATTCTGAAATAATGTATTATGCATTCCAATTACTCATTTAAGAACGTACTTCATTTACCTTGAGGGTTTATGCAGAAACAAACATACATACAACCAACATACAAAAAGTGAAAAAAAGAAACCAATCACTAAATGTGATGAACTTGAAAAATCCATTTTTGTACAAGGTGCAACATAAGGCCAGAAACAACAAAACAAAAGAATGGTGAAGAGTGTGCAGAAAGCATTTCCTACATTTCTTAAATTATGGCAGAAATTGTTGAATACATTTCCCGACACCCCCACAAAGTTGATTCTTTAAATTTTTATAGATTTATTATGTGATAAATATTTACTTTTTAGAAGGCTATAACGCTGGTAAAAACTTGTGAACCAACCAGCGACATGAGGATATGCAGAGCACCAAGGGATTGTTCCCTTCTGGCCCTTTAAAATATTAGGACTGGAAAATCGCATTACTTGGTTATCTGCAGATGTCCAGACAGCAGTACGTTAGGTTAGGTTAGGTTAGGTTAGGTTAGATTTGGTGTCTCATATCAGTTCATGGGAGGCTTGAATAGAAAAGTTAGTCAAGTTGCATAGTTTAAAAATTATAGTATACTAGATGGTACAAAAAACATTTTTTGTAGAGGGTCCAAAGTCCCACGACTAACCAACTTATGCTAGCGTACCTGGCATACGCGTATACGGAATGATGTGCGTAGACATTAAACGTAGAGGCAGACCTTTGAGAACTACACGGAGTTTGGACCTTCCCCCATTCCCTGGCAAAAAGCCCGAGAACTTGCAGAATCAGCATTATGGGATTAATCGAATTCAGTATATGCAAAAGCAATTAGTTTATATGTGATTACAAGAAGTCTATCTAAATCTGATTGAATATTTATATCTAATCACGAAAGCTATTTATTAAGTTCGTTTAAGATAATTTTCGTCCAGTTTTCATAGCGCTATTAGTAGAATAGTAGTTAGTATACGAGCATGCAGGGTGCATGTGTTATAAAGTGCCACGATATTGTTTTAATTAGAATGAAATTTAAAACTCCTAATATGCTACAAAAAGATGCATTTTAGAAGAGTTAACTGAAAACAAAAAATCTAGCAGGTATGCTAAAATCTTTCTTAGGCTTAACGTCGTTTATGTATTCTCCTCAATCAAAATAAATCTCAATTGTAGCATACTTTGGTACGAATACACCGTAAGTCATTTAGATGGTTTAAAATCTAACCACAGCTTCTAAGACTTCATTATTAAAAAAAACTTTAAAAACCCTACCCTGTATTCAACTTTAGTAATGTTAAAGCGATCTTATGATCTGTTAAGTTGATACCTCTGCTTGTTGATAATTCAACTTGCTGACCTAGCAAATAGTGCTGGAAAATTCACTGTGCTGTACCTAGATCGGTAGATAAATACTTTAGCCTAAAATGCAGTCAAGTAAGTAGTTAAACGTTGTAATATAAAAGTTGTAAGATAAAAGTTAAACTGTTCTTGGCCATATTTAAAATTCGTTTTTGGCAAATATACACAACAGGTAAAATAAGTCCAATCTAATGTTCACCCGCGACAGTTTTAAATATGGCTAAAATGTATGGATTTTTTTTCATTTATATAAACAAAATACAAAGGCTAAAGGAATACCTAATAATGCCTAATATATACAAGTACTTCCTGGTATCCAATTAAGTTCTATGCATTATTAGGTATTCCTTTAGCCTTTGTATTTTGTTTATATGGATGAAAAAAAAATCCCTAAATTTTAGCCATATTTAAAACTGTCGTGGGTGAACATAAATTTAGATGAACTTATTTTACCTGTTGTATATTTGCCAAAAACGAATTTTAAATATGGCCAAGAACAGTTTAACTTTTATCTTAAAACTTGAAAAAAAAACACAATAAAGGAAACACAACAATTTTCTTACACTTGCAATAAATACGTTTAATGCAGTATACTGCTAACTTGGTATTTTTAAAATGTCATATCAAGAAGTGATAACGTTTTTTTTTTGTTTCAGTAGTTGCTGCCCCTGCCTGTTGAAACTGGTGCTGCTTTAGTAAAACCCACCAAGTACCACTATAATACACACAACCAACACATTTACCTGTTGCCAGAGTGCGCAATTTAACAGGTAAACTTAATGAAAAAAAAAAAGTTGTTTGTGATAACATATGTACCAAAATGATGCTGATAAGTAACATGTTGAAACATTCACCAATTTGTGTTTAAGCTGGATTAACAAGCCAAACGATTTGACATGGTAATCAACTTGGTAATCTTTTGATACGCATATGTTACACATCATGGAAAAAAACTGAAAAATATATCAAATTTTGGTGCACATATACAAGATGTCCTATCGACAACTAGTTTCCACTAAAAAATATCAATCCTTATACACCAAACTTGTCTATTCTCCACTTTTCACTTTCAGGACAACCTCTAATGTGTTAATCACAATATTTTAGGTGTGTAATGCAGTGTACGTGAGACTGAACTGGACTCAACCATTATGCGCTTGTCCATCGAGATACCGGAATCCATGGTCAGCATCTTTGAACTCAGACGACCTTCATACCACCGAGCTAAGCATTAATAAAAGATCGAGGGTAAGCAGGCCGTAAAGTACTTTTACAACTCCACTAAACAACCCATACGCATTTCCCGATAAGAATCCTATCCATCATTACTTGGCAGGTTGTAAAAGTTTGCAATAATTATCTGGTGCCTGTCGAATAAAAGTACTGTCATAAAAAATAGCTAAAGAGCAAACGCTGATATATACGATAATATTTTCCATGTTAATTGTAATCAGAGCCGGTTTCACTTCTGTCTTAAGCTTCTTGCACTCTTCTTCAGCCTTATCATCAATTTGTAAAAACGCTGGTAAAAACTTGTGAACCAATCAGCGAAATGAGGATATGCAGAGCACCAAGGGATTGATCCCTTCTGGCCCTTCAAAACATTAGGACTGGAAAATCGCATTACTTATGTTATCTGCAGATGTCCAGACAGCAGTACGTTAGGTTAGTATAGAAACTATACTGGGTGTCTCAGCTTGTTTGAGCAAAACAAAAAACATTTTAAAATTTGGTGTCTCCTATCAGTTCATGGGAGGATTGAATAGAAAAGTTGGTCAAGTTGCATAGTTTAAAAATGTTACTATACTAGATGGTTCAAAAAACATTTTTTGCAGAGTCGAATGTCCACGACCAACCAACTTATGCTAGCGTGCCTGGCATACGCGTATACGGAATTATGTGCGTAGACATTAAACGTACAGGCAGACCTTTAGCAATTCGCCCCAGCAATTCGTTATATGTGATTACCAGAAGTCTATTTAAATCTGATTGAATATTTATATCTATTTAATCACGAAATAAGATAGATAATTTTCGTCCAGTTTCGTCGAGCGCAATTAGTAGTGTAGTAGTTAGTGTACGACCATGCAGGGTGCATGTGTTACAAAGTGCCACGATATTGTTTTAATTAGAATGAAGTTTAAAACTCCTAATATGCTACAAAGAGATGCATTTTAGATGAGTTAATTAAACACAAAAAATCTAGCAGGTATGCCAAAATCTTTTTTAGGCTTAACGTCGTTTATGTATTTTCCTCAATCAAAGTAAATCTCAATTGTAGCATACTTTGGTACGAATACACAGTAGGTCATTTAAATGGTTTAAAATCTAACCACAGCTTCTAGGACTTCATTATTAAAAAAACACTTTAAAAACATTACGCTGTATTCAACTTCAGCAATGTTAAAGCGATCTTATGATCTGTTAAATTGATACCTCTGCTTGTGGATCACTTTCAACTTGCTGACCTAGCAAACGGTGCCGGAAAATTCACTGTGCTGTACCTAGATCGGTAGATAAATATTTAGCCTAAAATGCAGTCAAGTAAATAGTTAAAGTTGAGTAGTAAGATAAATAAAAGTTGTAAGATAAAAGTTAAACTGTTCTTGGCCATATTTAAAATTCGTTTTTGGCAAATATACACAACAGGTAAAATAAGTCCAATCTAATGTTCACCCACGACAGTTTTAAATATGGCTAAAATGTATGGATTTTTTTCATTTATAAACAAATAAAAAAATACAAAGGCTAAAAGAATACCTAATAATGCCTAGAAAATTTACTTGGATACCAGGAAGTACTTGTATACATTATGAATATTAAAGTATTTCTGTACCACCCAAAAACGGAAACGCAAAAAGTTACCCAAAATAGCTGGAACTACTCGGATACTAGTGGTGAAACTGGGTTCCATTAGTCGCACTTCTGTAGCCAGGAAAGCATCGTTATCCAGATTTTATCGTAAAGGGTTGCCCATCCGGTTCCTACGTCCTCACAAGCCGTCTTAAGTTGAGATTTTAGCTGTTCTATAGCTTTATTTGTCCGTTGGCTTTTAAACACTTTGGTTTCGGGGGTGGTGCTTTAGTTACCATAAAACCATATTGTTCATATTCTTCAATGGTAGTAAGCAATTCGTGGTTCTTACTGATTATTTCTGCCAGTGGTGAAGGTAATGAAACCACTTTTACAGACATGACGATTTGTTCGGTTTGGAGGCGTTTATCTTTCATATACTCAAAACATTTATTAAGAACTGTTTCTCTTAATGCGATCATAGGTGGTGACACATTGAATTTAACTTTGGCAAATTTCATTTTTAGATCTTTGATACACTTTTCTAAGTGAACATCTCCAGCTGTAAGAAGAATTAATTCACCCGTTTCCTGAATCATTACTTGTATGCCGGAGTCCGTCTGGCTTAACAGTTTTAAGCCATGGCGTAAAACTGGTAGATGTTTTGGATCAACTGGTTCAATTGCATAGCGCACAACGGGGAGCAGAACCTGATGCTCAAACAACGGCACTACATTTAATTGAGTAGATAATGTCGCGGTTCGATTTACGCCAGTGAGGACGCCGTCAATACCACAATTTTTTCCAGCAGGTACCCAATCCGTCTCAACCATGTCCTTTCCAACCAAAATATAGTTTTTTTTATTGTAAATGTGCTGACACTTCTATTAGTTGCAACAAAAGCATCAGGATTTTCTGCTAGTTTTGATTCTTCTGGCAAATAGTCCTTCGTCAAAGCATATACTTGTCATACCGATAATCACTAGTTCATCTTCAATTAATTTAATCTTATCTTCATCGGTCGTAGATGACGAGGAACATTCTTGGTCAGTTGTTGATTGTTCCCTCGGGTTAGCGCGATGCGCCGATGAAACTATCGGTCTAGTTCTACGCATCTGATGACTGACGTTTATAATATATAATAATTAATATACGACGTTAATAAAAGCCTCCTTTTCTAAAGACAGCTTATCAACCGAAAATAGCTTTGAAACGTAGCAATAGGTTGGACAGGCTATATCTAATCGTTTCAGGTAGGGCATAAAGGTCTCTCTACACATGAATTCAAGTAGGTGAATTTATCTCTTTAGGTGAGGGAATTACATTTAATGTTTGAAGAAATACTTTTTTAGCAAGAGGACTCCAAGTAGACAGAAGTAATTTCATTTGTTGCCTGCGATTGGTCGTAAACAGCATTTCTCGCGTTGGATTCGTTATTTTTAGTGTCTTTAAGATTTTAGGTAGATCGGTTTTATTCATCTTGATAGGAACCGTCTGATAGACTTGTAGAATACTGCGAAGACAAAACTGTAAAAATATGTTTGTCTTTTGTTTTGTCACGGCTCCAGACTTGACGTTGCCTTGAGAGTCCACCCAAAAATCAAAATTCCACATTTTCTTGACTTAAGGGTCTCTACTGTCTCTTTTTCACTTTATCTATTATCATGCGGCAAATGTCTTTGGTTGTAAAACCCCATCCATCACATGCACTGCCAAAAATAATATTGCCTGTGTCTGGACTGAACAGCAACCCTGAAATTTAGTAAGTGAATATTACTTGTGATTCCAGTAGCTTTAATTAATGGCAGAAGAGAAAACTTGACAAACAATATTTTAAGTTAGGACTAACCGTAATTTACATTTTAATTTAGTGCCATTAAAATACAAGAATGTATTGAAATACAGCGTGATGTAAACTTTTTTTAATAGATAAAAACTTATCAAAGTATCATTTAACATATACCAGGTGTCCAAGAGCACCCTGGACATAGGAGATCAACATGGGAAAACGGTTTTGATTTTTTGCGCCTGTACGGTTCATTTAATGGAAAAACGCTTTAGATAAAAGTTGTAGAGCACATTTTCGGCTATCAACTTGTAATTTTTTCAATACCGTAGATTTGACCATTAAGACGCAAAACGGATCTAAAATTCGGAAATTTTAAAACTCGCGCCAAGCGGTCGTTATATCCGGCAGTGCTACCAAACTTTCAAAACAAGTTTATTTTTTTATAAAATAAATCGTGATAACAATACTTATCAGTAGCCACAGTCCAAAAATCTGGTAAGTTACATTTATAACCTCATTTAATGTCTCTACTCAACTTATTTACTTTGTAGCAAAACTCTTTAAGAAAACACTGGTTTTGCTTGCAAATATTGTCACGTTTAAATTGAAAAGCCCTTTTGGCCCAACAAGTTAAACGAGACGTGCGTTTATTACTTTAATAAACGCCTTTACCGAGATCTTGTTTCAGAGGTAGAATCAAACCACTTGGTAGAAAAATATAATTTAATAACTAAATAATAGTTAAAACTAATTGACAAAATGGTTGGTTTATCAACTTGGTGAATCGGAATAAAACCTTCAACATAATTCCCAAAGTAACACTTTAAACAATACCTTTTACATGCACAAAATATTACAATAACAAATCTGTACTTACATTTGTAAAACAATTATGAGGGCAGCTTCGTGGAGGGTTTGGCACTTGCGATTATAGTTTAAGAGATGGTTTACTATTTAATTAATTTGTAAACCCGGTGCGGGTTGCAGAATTCAGGACGACTACATTCTGTGGCGTGAGCGGAGTCTTCTGGCTAGGTACTGCCTTCTCCGACGTGGTGCACAGAAAAACTGGATTGATTGGAATGAACTGATTGAATTGAACTGAACTGAACCCCTCTCTAGGGTGCAACCTCTTTTTTATAGCATTCCAGACACTGATTCCACCAATCAAAACTCCCAGACCTGGCCTCGTCTAGCCGACAACTCGTGACGACCTTCGACCATCGGTACTTGGAAAACATTCCACATTATTTCGCAATTCAGCAAATGCATCTTAATTGCAGTTGCACTCCGACCGCATTCCACAGTTTTAATTTCCGCTCAAGTAATATAAACATTTTTAATGTTTCCGTTCAAGTAATAAATTTGATTTATTATCCTTCGTGACATTTGCCCCTCCTCCATGAAACTGGCCCTCCAGTTTAAACTAAGAGAGGTAACTCCTACATTTGACAATGCTAATTATTAATCTAGTTATCGCTAGCCTTATATAAAATTCATCTTATTATAATATTATTAGAAAAATGGAGTAAGAGAAAATTTTGATTTTAATTTTAATTTTCTTTTCATATATTTTCTAAAAAGCTTACTTTCTCCATTTTCCGTCATCGCTTCGTCGTACCTAAAAATTATAGTAATCCTAATCATTAAACTAACCCTTAAATTAACATAACACATTTGAAATCTTGGGGAGCGCTTAACTACGCACCATATACTTCAATATACGCAGTTTTGATTTTGCGATTTGTATTGCGCCATTGTTCGCACAAAAATTTTTGTCACAATCATAAATTGCCCTGTCCATGACTTTGTCCCTCATTGGTCACCAAATAGTACAGTAGTTGAAGTCTAGCAATGTCAATTTCATAGTCCTTCCTGCTTAAGTTTCATTAACATCACGTGGTTGACGTTGGTGATAAGGTTAAGTGTCATCTTTATTGGTCTTCCAATACTGGCTTTGCACAGCGTCACTTAGTACATTGGCTCCTTATGGCTCCCTCAAGTGCATGGTTTTTTTACATATAATGAAAACAAGAACAAAGGTTAATATGTGTTCATTAAGGCCTAATATACTTATATTAAAATTCTAATTTGCATGCAATCTTGCGTATTACTTTATAAAGTTAATTGACATGTAAAAATAATCGGGAATCCGGTCCTGAAACTAAAAAGTTTGAACTCCGTAAATATAAACGACTCGCTCTAGACGCTCTAGTTTTCATGTTATGGAAAGTAGAACGTATTTGCCTGTTTCAAAAAATACAGAAACCTTAACCGTTTCTAATTAACTTCAAATCCTTTTGGAGAAGATTTTTTATCAAAAATTGGATGTAATGTCCTCAATCAAATGCTTTTCCCTCATTGTTTCTGTAAAAATAAAAATATGTTATTAGTATGCAAACGCAAGTATTAAATGATTAACTTAAATCATTTCTGGCTTGGTTTATTTTTAATAAAAAATAAACTCTGATTATTGCATTACCACAAATTTGCATTGTCCGTCTTAGTTTCACTTTGCCTTACTAAGCGGAATCAAGGCTAAAGTTTGTCATCATTCGGATTATCAGCCGGACGATAAGCAGCGATGTTCGCTTTTGCTTTAGTCCAAGAGCTGATGTATTTTGTGTGTAACTTTTTATTTCGTGTGGTATAATTCAAAATATACCATGTATCTGTCTTACTATTTTCCAAATAGTATAAAAACCAGCATAGGTAATAAGTAGTCTGTTGACATTTTGACCGTGCAATCCAGTCTTTATTTGTCAATGTTCAATAAGTATTTAGCCCAGCTTTGTTTCATAAAGTCTTCAATCAATCGATTTACTCATACAATGAAAAAATCACGATATAAAACTCAAGTGTACACTTCTTCACTTTTATAATAACAATGGCAATTTTTCTTAATAATTATTCTCATATGCTAAAAATTTGCATGTCAAAATGAAATTACAATGATATTTATCCATACGCAGTTTTTGTGAACGTTCGTACCGCGATGACTTAAATAACAAAGTGATCACCATCTGCCTGCGGCATAAGAAAAGAATTATCTAATCAAAAAAAAAACAAAATATCCTACTGTAGGATAATTCATTTAAGCAAATAAAAGTAAACATTTTTATAACTTAATTATGAGCATTTTGACTTTATCGGGCTTGTAACTTGTAACTTTGAATTGCTCTGCAGTTCAATATTTGTTTCAAAAAGTAGTCGTAGTCAGTCTGCTAGAAATTTGTACAACTTATTGTACATCGTAATGAGACGATCCTATAAACGGAATTAAGGTAAACGATTAAAGCAACTAATACGCAAACTTCCAGGATAACGTATAACCGGTTGCTGTCAGGAATAGGAATCCCCGTTGCCTGAAAATATTGACAAATTTGCTACTTTATATGGACCTTTTTATATCCGAGTTTAAAGAAGTCTAGTATCGATTTGCTTCAAAGACCCAATTTTCAAAACCTAATAAACGTATGTATAAGGTTTCATCATTCAATTATTTCAGCCTGCTATTAGTTTCGCATTCAAAAATGCTTTTGGTTTGTTCTTTGAGAAAAAATCATGCACCGCCCTAACATCGATAACAGCAAATAGTATTGCTGTGTGGCACTAAAACAAATATTTCTCAACATGTACAGACCTTTCTGTATCAGAAACTTCTCAACTGAGAAGGGAAAAATCAGAAACAACTACTTTGAGAGCTAATACTCCTACCAACATTGAATTATACTGTTTTTCCTGTTGAATTCTTGAGTATTTAAATTACTCCTTTATAAAAGATACCAATATTTTTTCATTGGCAATCCAGTAATTATTTTATTTAATCATGAATCTTGAGCTGGACATCTTCGTACAGATGCACCAAAAATAGTTCAACTGCATGTAAGTTGAAACTTTAGTACTCATAAAACTCATTACAACGGGTCGGTTAAAGAAACAAACTCTATGTGCCACTTACATAATAGGGTATTACGCTCAGCTAGCGTTTTTCACCTCAATTAAATAGCAGGTTAAAATTATTTAACAGGTTGAAATTCAGCAGAAATAAAGTAAAAATAAAATCACATTATTATGATGTGTGGGTCCTATCGTCTCATTCGAGTAGTATGTGTGTTGAATGTTTTAAATATCACCTCAGAAATACTTTATTACAAATGTATCATTTACCATTCGTATTCAAAAAAATAACTTGGGTCACTTTTTAAATCAGTTGTCATTTTTTTCCATAGTAAAATCAAGTTTAATTATTATTAGCCAATGCAACATTTCGACTTGTTATTCCATGTAGGTAAATTATCATGTGCATTTAGAAAAAAAAACATTAAAATTCATCAATCAGCAGTTTTCTTATCGACACCTTCGCGGCGATGCGACGAGACGAGTGCAATAAAGCAAGTCGGTCACACCGGCACGCGGCGTCAAATACAACTAATTAGTCTGCTTTACTTTATTTTCCACTAATGTCGCGATTTTTGTAAGCAACCAAATAATAACCTTCGATTTTTTATGTACTCTTAGTTTTGAACGGTGGAAACATATGGAAATCCTCTTTAACTCTGCACTATGCTTTTATTTAAAGCTGGTACCTACACATAATAAGTAAAAAATTATTTGTCGACAATTAGAAGTTTCATTCCGGCACACTTTTTGTCGTTATCGGGAATGCTTGCTGCCTCGACATCGAAATAACACAATCCGCTGTTTTACAGTGTGGATTTTATTTTTTAACTTTAGATTTAGAAGTCATGTAAAAATTAATTTAATAGCATGCTGCAGTATGTAAAATTCATTTTTTTTTCTCAAAATATTTGATTTTTCAGCTTAACTTTTATACAAACTTCTACTAAATAGAAATGCTAAAAGCATACATTTTGCTTTGAATATTGTAATCCACAAAATTGGGATACAGGGAATATTACATTTTTTAATTCGACTTGGTCGGCTGTGTCTCTATTTTGGTGTGAAGTTTTACGAGTTGATTTAAACATCGCAACTTTTCTTCGATAATCTATATTATCGATTTCATTTATGTTACTTGTCTGTAAATTAGGATGTAACATTTTCGATTGAACAGGAAAATCGGACTGAAACTTATTAGCAGTTTTTGATTTGCGTTTTTCTGAAATGCATAACATTGAATCCTTTGTCGTATTTGTATTGATTGATTCATTAACGTCGAATTTACCTATAACAGAATGCTTTAAAATAGGAACTGTTCTAAATCCCTTATTGACAATTTTAATGTATAAATTGTGCCCATTTTGCAAAAATGGTGTGTCTACACACAGATTTCTTGGACATAAATAACTGTCTCTTTTAATAAAAATGCATTTTGTTAAATCAGGTACATTATTCGAGGTTTTCAATCTTAACGTTATTTGCGTATTTGGTTTTACAATATACTTTTGAGCAACTTTTAATTTTATTACAGGTTTTACTGTTTTTTCGACGTCAGAAATTTCTACACCCATTAGATACTCTTTCTGAACTTGGTTTTTAGATGTAACATCTAAATCAGGTCGATTGAGATTAACTCTTACTTTATCGTTGTTGTTTGTTGAAAAACTCAAAATATTTTTATTGTAATCAATCATTGCGTTAAAATTTGATAAAAAATTATGTCCCAAAATTAGAGGTTTAGAAAGATTTTTCACTACTAATGCTTCAATATCCAACTTTATGTTGTTAATTTTTAGAGTTACTTTCGAAGTACCAACTGGGTTAAAAGTATAACCTCCTACCGAAGTTAATTGGATTTTCTCTGATGATAAAGACATGTTAGTTATAAGATTTAAATCAATTAAGTTTGGTTCACATCCTGTGTCTAAAATTACATCAAACAAATTGTCTTCGTTATTTATTGAAGCTTTGATTGACAATAAATTGCTATCTTTACTGTTTGTCGAGTTTAGAGCAACTTCATCGACACTTAACATTGAGTTTTCACATTTACTAGGATTCTGATGTGTAGAAACATCTTATTTTGTCCAAAATTGTAAAACTTGTTGCTACCTCTATTAAAATTTTTACATTTTGATGAATAATTATTTCTGGTATTACTATTTCTTATACCTTGATTTTGATCAAGCCTAGAATAATTTTGCTTTTTCTCGTGACACATTTTGATAGTAGAATCATTTTTCTTTAACTTGGTCCCTTTGTAATTATTATTTCCCACAATAATTGTTGGACTGAAATTGCACAATTTTTACAATACGTATTTGGCCAAGTACGATTAGTACTGTATTTGTCAAATTTGTTTTTCAACCGATCATTACGAGACTGAAAATTCATTCCGTCCGAAATGTAAAATTTACTTTGCCGATTCATTTGACTAAATAATACACGCTCTTTAATATCACTTATTTTCAAGACTAGTTGGTTTAAATCACTCAAATTTTTATTATTAGAGCTTAGCAAATAATACATTTCAAAACACGACGGATTTAAACCGTTTTCAAAATAATCTCTAAAAGTTTCAAAAGACATGTCTGGGTTAATTTCATTTGCCAAGGTAAGTAAGTCATAATAATAAGTTAATGTCTTCATTGTCCCGATGTTTACGCGTGTTTAATCTAAATTTCAGTTTACGAAATGGTTGGTCACCCTGCGAATTCTTTTAGAAAATCTGTTCGAAATATTGCCCAAGTATTCAAAACATTTTTTGGATCATTTACATATTTTTGATACCAAACTTGTGCTGGTCCGTCCAAATAATTATTAAAATATGAATCTTTAAAGAATAAGTTCCAGTTGTTAATCTTGCGGACTTTTCATATTTATTTAAAAATGTAATGGGGCAATCACTTGATGGATTAAACGTAGGTGGACACGTAAATTTAGGGATGGCCGGGGCTTTTTGTTCGGCCAGTGCTGTACGTAAAGTTATATTAGCCATTAATTTCTTGACTTTTTAACATAAGACACGATCGTTTTCAGTAATACTGACTTGCTTTTAACAATTTAGCAAACAAATATTCAAATGACAATGTAGGACAAAATTAATTATGCAAAAAGAAAATATATTTTTGTTTTAAAGAGGTAATTTTCATTCACGATAAGAAAAATCAAAATATTTTTTCTGGTTTAAAATTCACTTTTTTTTTTTTAGCAGTGTTTTTCATCTACTTGAAACAATTCTACCAAATGTCATTTCTGACACAAAATCGGCGCCTCCACCAAATGTCATTCTGACACAAGGCCGGCACCTCCACCAAATGTCACGTTTAAATTGAAAGCCCTTTTGGCCCAACAAGTTAAACGAGACGTGCGTTTATTACTTTAATAAACGCCTTTACCGAGATCTTGTTTCAGAGGTAGAATCAAACCACTTGGTAGAAAAATATAATTTAATAACTAAATAATAGTTAAAACTAATTGACAAAATGGTTGGTTTATCAACTTGGTGAATCGGAATAAACCCTTCAACATAATTCCCAAAGTAACACTTTAAACAATACCTTTTACATGCACAAAATATTACAATAACAAATCTGTACTTACATTTGTAAAACAATTATGAGGGCAGCTTCGTGGAGGGTTTGGCACTTGCGATTTATTATAGTTTAAGAGATGTTTACTATTTAATTAATTTGTAAACCCGGTGCGGGTTGCAGAATTCAGGACGACTACATTCTGTGGCGTGAGCGGAAGTCTTCTGGCTAGGTACTGCCTTCTCCGACGTGGTGCACAGAAAAACTGGATTGATTGGAATGAACTGATTGAATTGAACTGAACTGAACCCCTCTCTAGGGTGCAACCTCTTTTTTATAGCATTCCAGACACTGATTCCACCAATCAAAACTCCCAGACCTGGCCTCGTCTAGCCGACAACTCGTGACGACCTTCGACCATCGGTACTTGGAAACATTCCACATTATTTCGCAATTCCAGCAAAATGCATCTTAATTGCAGTTGCACTCCGACCGCATTCCACAATTTTAATGTTTCCGCTCAAGTAATATAAACATTTTTTAATGTTTCCGTTCAAGTAATAAATTTGATTTATTATCCTTCGTGACAATATTTAATGAGGATGACCGAATCAGCTATCTCAAGCCTCTTCATAACACTACCAAACGATTTAAAGTGGACACTGAAGCCAGATCTTTGAAGATAAGTTTCCTACTGTATAGGGACAACAACAAAGGGGCCAAATACTTCCTTCAAAAGTGATGTGATTTAGCTTCAATGTGCTTAACTTCATGGACTATCATCACCGAGGGGTTTCATCAGTGTTGCAACTAAACTTTAAATGATTCAGTGTTGACATCTGACTTAAATCTCAAAATTTGATCTGACTGAAACGTGAAGAATCTTAAACTGGCTATAAAACCTCTTAGAAACCCCTTCTAGGAATATAATATGGACTTACACAGTCAAATTATCAGTCAGGTGACAAAAGTTTTTTTATAAGGGAAGGTATTATCGAAAAACCAACTTTTCAATTGAGCTATCTAAATGAGCTGTTCTATTCTAGGTTTATTAACATTATAATCGTGTTATTTTTTCCACACACTCAATTGTTCCAAATAAAGCTTGTACACTGAATGTTTGTATTAATTATTTATTCACAGTTCAAGGTACAGTATACATTTTCTTCAAGCGAAAAGCTTCAGTACAATAGGTGGCAAAGAAAACTGGACAGAACAGAACAGAACTGGCAAAACACATAAACAGTGATTGTTCCACAGATTGAGGTGTAGGTGGGTGAACCATACCTGTATGGTCTGCAAACCATACCACTACAAGCTATGCTAACAACACTTTGTCTTAGTAACCTAATTTTTGTTTGGATAATAGTGTAATAGAGTTCCAAATTAGCAAAGGTAGGTAAAATGTAGTGATTGAAAGTCTCTAAAGAGAAACAACTTGCTTCTAATTTAATACACCATTTCACAGGACATACCTTACCAATCAAATGTGAACTCGAGTTTTGGTTAATTTATTTTTGGTTAGTAGATGTTTACAAGTATCCTTGTAGGTGAATGATGTTCAAGTTAACTAATAGAGCTAATTAAATATCAGTACTTACCTCACCCTGTAGAACTAAGTAAAAAACATTGATGATCAGTTAATAAATAAAAATGCCTTTTATTAACATCATACAATAAAAAACCACTTAAACACTATGGTGTGTTGACAACACTACAAAACAGAAAGATACAATAAAACTAGCGTCACATAGCACACTAAATTGCATCACTTTTGAGGGAAGTATTTGCCCTTATTTGTGGTTCCTGTATAGTAAAGCAACTTATCTTCAAACATCTGCAGGCCTTTGTAGTCGATATCACTTTAAATTGTTTAAAGGGTTATGAAGAGCTTGAGATAACTGAATCGGTCATCCTCATTGAATATTTGCAAGCAAAACCAGTGTTTTCTTAAAGAGTTTTGCTACAAAGTAAATAAGTGAGTAGAGACATTGAATGAGGTTATAAGTGCAACTTACCAGATTTTTGGGCTGTGGCTACTGATAAAGTATTGTTATCGCGACCGCTTGGCGCGAGATTTAAAATTTCCGAATTTTAGTTCTGTTTTGCGTCTTAATGGTCAAATCTACGGTATTGAAAAAATTACAAGTATACAGGGTAATTCAAATTCGACCCTCACCATTGGGATCTCGGAAACTATAGGAGATACGAGAAAGTTTAAATTGGGGCAAAGTTGCGCAATGTAAAGCTCAACCAAATGCAGTTTTAAAAATTTCGATTTTCCGAGTACTTCCGAAGATATCCGAAAAAAACTGAAAATTTGATTTTTTGTTTTTATTTATTTCTAATCTTATTTGAAGAGATATTCCAAAACTAAAAGCACCTTTTCATTGCCAACTTTTTTCTCAGCTATTCGATGATGGATTCAAATTTGCCACACGACGTTTCGTTTTTTGGCAGCCATCATCAACTTTCTTTTTCTATGGGCGCCATA
Organism: Ips typographus; assembly: GCF_016097725.1. NCBI lineage: Eukaryota > Metazoa > Arthropoda > Insecta > Coleoptera > Curculionidae > Ips > Ips typographus. The sequence continues at coordinate 78,785 of NW_028098542.1, forward strand.
TTGGATTTTTAGCCCACCAAATAGTACGTTTTATTCTGATTTTAGTGATGTATAATAACTTATGATTTGCTTCATAAATAACAAATAATTCAATAAAAACTATTTTTACTTTAGTTATTGGCTTTGAGTTAATGGCCGGTTCATAAAATGTCATTATTTGACAGTACTTGTCAAACACGATAATTCGGACGATCATTAGAGCTTTTAGAGATTTTACCTTAGTTAGCTTTGAGTTAATGAAACGTTTTATGAAGATTACTTGGTAGTAGTACTTGTCACACGCAATTGGCCTGAACATACTTAGTCACAAAGGTATACACGTGACTTAAACCGGTTATTCACCCGAAGAGCTTAGGCCACTCGCTACGCTTGTGGACCTAGTTGTTCTTTTCGTGAATAAAAAATGGTTTAAGTCACTTGCTGCAAAGTAACTATTAAATCACTCTGAATGACATTCGCCTATTTACAGATGTAACAAACAAACATCAATGTTACATCTACGGGGCGCGGTGCAAATTTAATAGAACTGTAATTTTAGTTTTTTTTTTTTAATATAAGAAGTCGAAAATTTAATAAAATACTGTATAAGACACGTGACTTAAACCGGTTTATTCACTCGAATAAATATGAATGAATAAAAAATGGTTTGTCACTTCCAAAATAAATAACTATAAACTTGCACTTAACATTATAAAAAATTGAAATTTGGCAAAAAATTAAGTTCCCTAAATGATGATCTTTCTCTTGGAAACATAAATAAGCCTTTTAAGTTAGAGATAATGCTAACAAATCTCTTTTTCTGATTAACCTAAATAGTTCAGCAATGCTTGTATAATAATAACATTTTCTGCGGGGGTTTCTTTTCTAGATACATTTTTAACTTGATTGACGCTCTAATGATCGTCCGAATTATCGTGTTTGACAAGTACTGTCAAACAATGACATGTTTTAAAACGGCCCATTAACTCAAAGCCAATAACTAAAGTAAAAATAGTTTTTATTGAATTATTTTGTTATTTATGAAGCAAATCATAAGTTATTATACATCACTAAAATCAGAATAAAACGTACTATTTGGTGGGCTAAAAATCCAATATGGCGCCCATAAGAAAAAAGAAAGTTGATGATGACTGACAGAAAACGAAACGTCGTGTGCAATTTGAATCCATCATCGAATAGCTAAGAAAAAGTGGCAATGAAAAGATGCTTTTAGTTTTGGGATATCTATGGAACGCCGTTTTGCTCTTTAATGTAACGCAGAAATAATGTAGTTGTTCAAACAATAGAAATTTCGGCGATACATTTAAAACGTTGGTTTGAAAATAATGTCAATTCCTGCGTTAGTTTAAAATCTTGTACATATTTAATACCACCAAATAAAAACAATGCTTATTTTAGCGTTTGTTGAATTAAAACGTTACTTTCACTTTCCCTTCAGACAAACGAGTGTAAAAAATCATGGTAATTTGGCGATCCTTTAGTTATTACGTTACTTTAAATATTTCAACCACAGCTTAAAATGAAATAATTGTAAAAATTCAGTCAATTTTTGCGTTCGATGATTTTAAACATTCGTTTAAAAAAATACAAACGATGTTCAAAATAAACAATTGCAAACGTTGGTTGAATTATACAATACATTTAACTACGAGTACCACATTTTTACGTTCGTTCGCGCATCTATTGTAAAAATACGTGCTGCTGCATTAGTTGCATGTGCGGAGTTTGGAAGTAGAAATAGTAGGAATCTGTACGAGTAGGCGTTGAAGAGTTGAGGTCGTTTTAATAGAGATGTTATGTGTCCCGATATCGACCGGATACACTACGATATTATACGAGGTTTCTACCGGTCTGGAATATTACAAATTTTTGAAAAGTACTGATTTAATTTATATTATATTTATATTTATATCGTTATAATATACGATTTATAACTTTAATTGAGGGAACGATATAAAACAAAATTCTAACAAGTAGTACCTCTGTACCTAACTCCCTATTTAATTATTTTCCGTTGACCGTATATTAACAGTTTTTTTAATGAACAATAACGAAGCAAAATTGTTCATTATGAGTCCCATTAATGCATGATTTTTCAATTGGTTTATTTAATGTATTTTCTTTAATGATACGCTCGTAGAAGTTCTATCTTTTTTTAACTGTATTAACAGACAGAAAGAGGCGTACTTTAATGACCGTTAGGTTAGTTCTCCATCCGCCATTTCCGACAATGCTACTGTCAATGTCAGTTATCATACAGGTTTTGTTGTCATTGTCAGTGGCGTGTATACAACTGACAATTATGAGGTAAATATTAAATAACTTTTTAGGATTACAAACATTTATTATATAATACAGTCGGCGGAAAATTGTTGTAACCAACTCTTATATTAATAAGCGATTAAAAAATCGCAATTATTAACGCGTTTACTATCGTTTACGCGTTGAAACCCCTTTAGATATTAATCGCATTCATTAATACACTAGTTGGTTAAATAACTATAAAAACTATAACTTCAACGCATTCTGATGCGCTACATCTAATAGCCCATACGTTTTCCTAAGAAAAGTTTGTGTGGATTTCTTTTCATTTTGCATAGTTTTGGACATACCGTCATTTTTTATAAGCGAATGCATAATGAAAAAAAAATGTAACCTGTCGAGATTATTTTAAAATTGGAAAAGGTGAAACGCGATATTATTTTAAAAAAATTGAAAAAACTAAATGATTACTTCAAAATAGTGAACAAGCATGCCAAATTTCATATGATATTTTTGGGGCGCATGTTTAGGACCCGCTAGCTCCGATAGGGGGTACTTATTCACCATAGTTTATAACGGTTGTTCAATAATTGTTATGGTCGTAGTTGGGCTGTGTTTCTCTCTTTTTAGCATGAATGTAGGGCCGTTGATAAGTTCGTAAACGTCTGTATTGACATTATTTCTTTACTAGTACAATAATAAAAATCTATTTTTGTACTAGTGACAAAATGGAATCTTTCTACGCCAACAGTAGAGGTCAATAATAAGCTAAAAAAGTTTTAAAATTAATTAGACATGTTTGTAATAGCATATTATTCAAATAGCACGAAATAATAGTAATTACTCACGAAGCTAAAGGTTGCGACACGAGCCGAAAGCGAGTGTTGTAATTGTAAATCTTCGAATGACTGATAGCCATCACATGTAAGTATAATACTGATACTTTTTTCGACTCTCTTTTAGATTGATTTTATAATACGAAAAAAAAATAAGGCCGGTATTACCCAACTTCTTAAGTCATTTACAGGGTGGTTCAGTTTCCATAGCGGAAACTTCAGGGCGCGATAGACAATCAGAAAATAATATGAGTTTGCATTATAAACTATATTCGAGAAAAGCTTTGTTAAGAAAATACAGGGTGTTGAAGGTTGAAAGTGATTTTTTGTTCTATGAAAAAGCAGTGGCGTATTATTTTTTTCTATAAAAACATCCATTGACGTGTTCGTACGGACGCCACTGACTAAATAAAAAATTGTGTTTTTATTGCAAAATGTGCTTCCCTCGTTAGCACTTATCGCCTGCAAAAAATCGTTTAAATATCCACATCCGTTTCTCAACAACTAATAAATTTTTTTTTTTAAGCCAAACTTAAATAGCCTGTATTTCCTTAACGAAGCTTTCTCGAATATGCAAACGTGTAATAATGCAAACTCATATTGGTATTTCGATTCTCTATCCCGCCCTAAAGTTTCCGCCATGGAAACTGGACCACCGTTGTATAGTTCGTAATCATAAATTTATTTTTTTATAAAAATCGTGCAAAAAGTTCTCTTTTTGTACTAGTGCAACAAGTCTTTTTGAACTACAAAAATCGCACGTCTAATAGGTACCTGCAGGTAGGAGAAATTCCTGTAAAGTCAGACATTTCATATATTAAAATTCACAACTAATGTACTTTTGTCATCAAACAAGTCGATTTATAAAAAATTTGCAAAACCACATGCAAAAAGTCCTTTTTGCACTTACGTGTTGTTAACTCGACCTTTGGTCCTCGTCTAACAATTTTCACAGTTTTCACTATTAATTAACCTTTTGGCAGATGCAGGGTCTTCATTTTCCAGTAAATGGCCTATCTGGACTGTTACTGATTTCATTCTTCTCAGGACAATATTGTGTAACAAAGACGATCTCATGGAACATCTTGCTTTACCTTACCAGAAAGAGTGAGAGTGTTATATCTTGGTTTTTCACCACTTGCACATGTAAAACAACTATAGTGTTAATTACTCATTTTAAAATAATTTAGCATATCACAAACATAACAGCATGCAGTTCTCAAGTTGTGATCTGGCCCCAGGTGTGAACCAATTTGCATCAATAACCAAAAACCAAAACAATTATAGTTCTATCACAAACAGTAATCATTACCAATGCCGGGCTTAATAGAAGTAATTCAGAGTGGCTAGCTATGACTTAACTAGTTAGTAACTATAATGCTAAGTACTTGTACTAATATACCTATACTAATATATCAGTAGAACAATTAGATGACGAACCATATTTTGTGATTTTTTATTTTTGTATGGTTATGTTATGATTTTGACTGTTTGAAGTTAGGTTATATCCAGTAACTTCCAATTTGCTATTTATTGCATTTATTCTCTTTCTCTTCTTAATAGGCATTTTTAGTTTTTTGGTCTGTAATGTAGTTAATAGTTCCTTCTAAAAAAATATTAACATTGAAACATCAATATCTCAAAAACCGTTGCTAATTATGTTTTGCGAGAAATTTAAAGACTTATAATATACGGGGCCAGAAAAAAATCAAGTGTGATATCATTACTATTACGTTGAATCCCCTTGTATATACCGATTCTACATCAAAATCCGCAACAAAAAAATAATAATAAACAGCGTGTTCAAGCACATTTTGAAAAATTATACCTTGATTTTTAAACGTTTGTGATACCTATCTACAGTGTGACCCATTAGAATGGAAACACCCCTATAAAATTTTAGGTTATTAACCGATTTCAATGATTTTTTTTTTAAATAATTAGGAATGAAATATTATTTCAGTTTTCAGGTCATATTACGATACTTTTGCTTGATAGAAAATGGAGAATTTTTATTAGCGATTTTTTTATTGAAAAAAATTACTACGCACTGGATCTATAGTGCTTTCAAATAGCTGTGACCAAAATTAAAAAAATAATTTTTATTTATTTATTTTTTTATAAATTTTTTTTTTTATTAAATAATCAATAATAATTAATAATAAACCAGTAAATAATAAAACCATTTCTATGGCAACAGTTGATGCAGGGTGTTCTTTTGTGACCGTTAGCTTAGAGGATTTTTGAATTTTAATTTGTCATAACTTTGTTATTTATGAATGGATTTTTATGAAATTTTGGTCACAGCTATTTGAAAGCACTATAGATCCAGTGGCGTAGTAATTTTTTCAATAAAAAAATCGCTAATAAAAATTCTCCATTTTCTATCAGAAAAAGTATCGTAATATGACCTGAAAACTGAAATAAATATTTAAAATTTTTTTCCCGTAATAGACATTTCATTCCTAATTATTCAAAAAAAAAAATCATTGAAATCGGTTAATAACCTAAAATTTTATAGGGGTGTTTCCATTCTAAATGGGTCACACTGTATAAACAGCGTAGTGCACTCAGTGCGGCAGTACGCATGCAAACAATCGATCATCCGGTCGATATCGGGACCACATCTCTATTAAAGCAACCTCAACTCTTCAACGTCTATCGTACAGATTCCTACTATTTCTACTTCCAAACTCCGCCACATGCAACATGCAGCAGCACGTATTTTTTACAATAGATTGCGCGAACGAACGTAAAAATGTGGTACTCGTAGTTAATGTATTGTATTAATTCAACCAACGTTTGCAATTGTTTATTTTGAACATCGTTTGTATTTTTTAAACGAATGTTTAAAATCATCGAACCCAAAAATTGACTGAATTTTTACAATTATTTCATTTTAAGCTGTGGTTGAAATATTTAAAGTAACGTAATAACTAAAGGATCGCCAAATTACCATGATTTTTTACACTCGTTTGTCTGAAGGGAAAGTGAAAGTAACGTTTTAATTCAACAAACGCTAAAATTAAGCATTGTTTTTATTTGGTGGTATTAAATATGTACAAGATTTTTAAACTAACGCAGGAATTGACATTTATTTTCAAACCACGTTTTAAAATGTATCGCCGAAATTTCTATTGTTTGAACAATACATTATTTCTGCGTTACATTAAGAGCAAAACGGCGTTCCATAGATATCCCAAAACTAAAAGCATCTTTTCATTGCCACTTTTCTTAGCTATTCGATGATGGATTCAATTTGCCACACGACGTTTCGTTTTCTGTCAGTCATCATCAACTTTCTTTTTTCTTATGGGCGCCATATTGGATTTTTAGCCCACCAAATAGTACGTTTTATTCTGATTTTAGTGATGTATAATAACTTATGATTTGCTTCATAAATAACAAAATAATTCAATAAAAACTATTTTTACTTTAGTTATTGGCTTTGAGTTAATGGGCCGTTTTAAAAAAATGTCATTGTTTGACAGTACTTGTCAAACACGATAATTCGGACGATCATTAGAGCGTCAATCATAGTTAAAAATGTATCTAGAAAAGAAAACCCCCGCAGAAAATGTTATTATTATACAAGCATTGCTGAACTATTTAGGTTAATCAGAAAAAGAGATTTGTTAGCATTATCTCTAACTTAAAAGGCTTATTTATGTTTCCAAGAGAAAGATCATCATTTTAGGAACTTAATTTTTTGCCAAATTTCAATTTTTTATAATGTTAAGTGCAAGTTTATAGTTATTTATTTTGGAAGTGACCAAACCATTTTTTATTCATTCATATTTATTCGAGTGAATAAACCGGTTTAAGTCACGTGTCTTATACAGTATTTTATTAAATTTCGACTTCTTATATTAAAAAAAAAAAACTAAAATTACAGTTCTATTAAATTTGCACCGCGCCCCGTAGATGTAACATTGATGTTTGTTTGTTTACATCTGTAAATAGGCGAATGTCATTCAGAGTGATTTAATAGTTACTTTGCAGCAAGTGACTTAAACCATTTTTTATTCACGAAAAGAACAACTAGGTCCACAAGCGTAGCGAGTGGCCTAAGCTCTTCGGGTGAATAAACCGGTTTAAGTCACGTGTATACCTTTGTGACTAAGTATGTTCAGGCCAATTGCGTGTGACAAGTACTACTACCAAGTATCTTCATAAAACGTTTCATTAACTCAAAGCTAACTAAGGTAAAATCTCTAAAAGCTCTAATGATCGTCCGAATTATCGTGTTTGACAAGTACTGTCAAATAATGACATTTTATGAAACGGCCCATTAACTCAAAGCCAATAACTAAAGTAAAAATAGTTTTTATTGAATTATTTTGTTATTTATGAAGCAAATCATAAGTTATTATACATCACTAAAATCAGAATAAAACGTACTATTTGGTGGGCTAAAAATCCAATATGGCGCCCATAAGAAAAAAGAAAGTTGATGATGGCTGCCAAAAAAACGAAACGTTGTGTGGCAAATTTGAATCCATCATCGAATAGCTGAGAAAAAGTGGCAATGAAAAGGTGCTTTTAGTTTTGGAATATCTCTTCAAATAAGATTAGAAATAAATAAAAACAAAAAATCAAATTTTCAGTTTTTTTCGGATATCTTCGGAAGTACTCGGAAATCGAAATTTTTAAAACTGCATTTGGTTGAGCTTTACATTGCGCAACTTTGCCCCAATTTAAACTTTCTCGTATCTCCTATAGTTTCCGAGATCCCAATGGTGAGGGTCGAATTTGAATTACCCTGTATACTTGTAATTTTTTCAATACCGTAGATTTGACCATTAAGACGCAAAACAGAACTAAAATTCGGAAATTTTAAATCTCGCGCCAAGCGGTCGCGATAACATACTTTATCAGTAGCCACAGCCCAAAAATCTGGTAAGTTGCACTTATAACCTCATTCAATGTCTCTACTCAACTTATTTACTTTGTAGCAAAACTCTTTAAGAAAACACTGGTTTTGCTTGCAAATATTCAATGAGGATGACCGATTCAGTTATCTCAAGCGTCTTCATAACCCTTTAAACAATTTAAAGTGATATCGACTACAAAGGCCTGCAGATGTTTGAAGATAAGTTGCTTTACTATACAGGAACCACAAATAAGGGCAAATACCTTCCCTCAAAAGTGATGCAATTTAGTGTGCTATGTGACGCTAGTTTTATTGTATCTTTCTGTTTGTAGTGTTGTCAACACACCATAGTGTTTAAGTGGTTTTTTTATTGTAGTTAATAAAAAGGCATTTTTTATTTATTAACTGATCATCAATGTTTTTTACTTAGTTCTACAGGGTGAGGTAAGTACTGATATTTAATTAGCTCTATTAGTTAACTTGAACATCATCTACTTGAAACATCTACTAACCAAAAATAAATTAACCAAAACTCGAGTTCACATTTGATTGGTAAAGGTATGTCCTGTGAAATGGTGTATTAAATTAGAAGCAAGTTGTTTCTCTTTAGAGACTTTCAATCACTACATTTTACCTACCTTTGCTAATTTGGAACTCTATTACACTATTATCCAAACAAAAATTAGGTTACTAAGACAAAGTTGTTTTTAGCATAGCTTGTATGGTATGGTTCATACCATACAAGGTATGGTTCACCCACTCACACTCAATCTGTGGAACAATCACTGTTTATGTGTTTTGCCAGTTCTGTTCTGTTCTGTCCAGTTTTCTTTGCCACCTATTGTACTGAAGCTTTTCGCTTGAAGAAAATGTATACTGTACCTTGAACTGTGAATAAATAATTAATACAAACATTCAGTGTACAAAGCTTTATTTGGAACAATTGAGTGTGTGGAAAAAATAACACGATTATAATGTTAATAAACCTAGAATAGAACAGCTCATTTAGATAGCTCAATTGAAAAGTTGGTTTTTCGATAATACCTTCCCTTATAAAAAAACTTTTGTCACCTGACTGATAATTTGACTGTGTAAGTCCATATTATATTCCTAGAAGGGGTTTCTAAGAGGTTTTATAGCCAGTTTAAGATTCTTCACGTTTCAGTCAGATCAAATTCAAAGTTTCAAAGCTATTTTCGGTTGATAAGCTGTCTTTAGAAAAGGAGGCTTTTATTAACGTCGTATATTAATTATTATATATATTATAAACGTCAGTCATCAGATGCGTAGAACTAGACCGATAGTTTCATCGGCGCATCGCGCTAAGCCGAGGGAACAATCAACAACTGACCAAGAATGTTCCTCGTCATCTACGACCGATGAAGATAAGATTAAATTAATTGAAGATGAACTAGTGATTATCGGTATGACAAGGGTGCTTGTCGGATCGTTACGAATAGGACAACAAGTATATGCTTTGACGAAGGACTATTTGCCAGAAGAATCAAAACTAGCAGAAAATCCTGATGCTTTTGTTGCAACTAATAGAAGTGTCAGCACATTTACAATAAAAAAAACTATATATTTTGGTTAGAAAGGACATGATTGAGACGGATTGGGTGCCTACTGGAAAAAATTGTGGTATTGACGGCGTCCTCACTGGCGTAAATCGAACCGCGACATTATCTACTCAATTAAATGTAGTGCCGTTGGTTGAGCAGCAGATTCTGCTCCCCGTTGTGCGCTATGCAATTGAACCAGTTGATCCAAAAGATCTACCAGTTTTACGCCATGGCCTAAAAAAGGGTTAAGCCAGACGGACTCCGGCATACAAGTAATGATTCAGGAAACGGGTGATTTAATTCTTCTTACAGCTGGAGATGTTCACTTAGAAAAGTGTATCAAAGATCTAAAAATGAAATTTGCCAAAGTTAAATTCAATGTGTCACCACCTATGATCGCATTAAGAGAAACAGTTCTTAATAAATGTTTTGAGTATATGAAAGATAAACGCCTCCAAACCGAACAAATCGTCATGTCTGTAAAAGTGGTTTCATTACCTTCACCACTGGCAGAAATAATCAGTAAGAACCACGAATTGCTTACTACCATTGAAGAATATGAACAATATGGCTTTATTGATTTAATGAAACGTTATTGTTTACTTAACATGGTAACTAAAGCACCACCCCCGAAACCAAAAGTGTTTAAAAGCCAACGGACAAATAAAGCTATAGAACAGCTAAAATCTCAACTTAAGACGGCCTTGTGAGGACGTAGGAACCGGATGGGCAACCCTTTACGATAAAATCTGGAGCGTGGGTAAAATGTTCGGATGGCCCCAACTTGCTTCTCAACAATACAAATAATTATTCCCAAAATATTTCTGGAACTGAACATGACGGCACCGAAGTTGCTTATTGGATCAGCAGTTTCGAAATGCTTTCCAAACTTTCCTAAAGGCTGGACCCATATGTAGCGAACCCCTGACAACTGCGCTGTGATAGTCGACAATTTAGAATGGGTTGGAAATCTATGTTTGGAGGGAGTTAGCCCCCAGTTGATTGCTGCTGAAGAAGGAGCTGCTTACAATACTTTTTAACGATGCTTTCCTGGCTACAGAAGTGCGACTAATGGAACCCAGTTTCACCACTAGTATCCGAGTAGTTCCAGCTATTTTGGGTTAACTTTTTGCGTTTCCGTTTTTGGGGTGGTACAGAAATACTTTTAATATTCATAATGTATACAAGTACTTCCTGGTATCCAAGTAAATTTTCTAGGCATTATTAGGTATTCTTTTAGCCTTTGTATTTTGTTTATATAAATGAAAAAAAATCCATACATTTTAGCCATATTTAAAACTGTCGTGGGTGAACATTAGATTGGACTTATTTTACCTGTTGTGTATATTTGCCAAAAACGAATTTTAAATATGGCCAAGAACAGTTTAACTTTATCTTACAACTTTTATTTATCTTACTACTCAACTTTAACTATTTACTTGACTGCATTTTAGGCTAAAGTATTTATCTACCGATCTAGGTACAGCACAGTGAATTTTCCGGCACTGTTTGCTAGGTCAGCAAGTTGAAAGTGATCCACAAGCAGAGGTATCAACTTAACAGATCATAAGATCGCTTTAACATTGCTGAAGTTGAATACAGCGTAATGTTTTTAAAGTGTTTTTTTAATAATGAAGTCCTAGAAGCTGTGGTTAGATTTTAAACCATTTAAATGACTTACGGTGTATTCGTACCAAAGTATGCTACAAATGAGATTTACTTTGATTGAGGAAAATACATAAACGACGTTAAGCCTAAAAAAGATTTTGGCATACCTGCTAGATTTTTTGTGTTTAATTAACTCATCTAAAATGCATCTCTTTGTAGCATATTAGGAGTTTTAAACTTCATTCTAATTAAAACAATATCGTGGCACTTTGTAACACATGCACCCTGCATGGTCGTATACTAACTACTACACTACTAATTGCGCTACGAAAACTGGACGAAAATTATCTATCTTATTTCGTGATTAAATAGATATAAATATTCAATCAGATTTAAATAGACTTCTGGTAATCACATATAAACGAATTGCTGGGGCGAATTGCTAAAGGTCTGCCTGTACGTTTAATGTCTACGCACATAATTCCGTATACGCGTATGCCAGGCACGCTAGCATAAGTTGGTTGGTCGTGGGACATTCGACTCTGCAAAAAATGTTTTTTGAACCATCTAGTATAGTAACATTTTTAAACTATGCAACTTGACCAACTTTTCTATTCAATCCTCCCATAAACTGATAGGAGACACCAAATTTTAAAATGTTTTTTGTTTTGCTCAAACAAGCTGAGACACCCAGTATAGTTTCTATACTAACCTAACGTACTGCTGTCTGGACATCTGCAGATAACATAAGTAATGCGATTTTCCAGTCCTAATGTTTTGAAGGGCCAGAAGGGATCAATCCCTTGGTGCTCTGCATATCCTCATTTCGCTGATTGGTTCACAAGTTTTTACCAGCGTTTTTACAAATTGATGATAAGGCTGAAGAAGAGTGCAAGAAGCTTAAGACAGAAGTGAAACCGGCTCTGATTACAATTAACATGGAAAATATTATCGTATATATCAGCGTTTGCTCTTTAGCTATTTTTTATGACAGTACTTTTATTCGACAGGCACCAGATAATTATTGCAAACTTTTACAACCTGCCAAGTAATGATGGATAGGATTCTTATCGGGAAATGCGTATGGGTTGTTTAGTGGAGTTGTAAAAGTACTTTACGGCCTGCTTACCCTCGATCTTTTATTAATGCTTAGCTCGGTGGTATGAAGGTCGTCTGAGTTCAAAGATGCTGACCATGGATTCCGGTATCTCGATGGACAAGCGCATAATGGTTGAGTCCAGTTCAGTCTCACGTACACTGCATTACACACCTAAAATATTGTGATTAACACATTAGAGGTTGTCCTGAAAGTGAAAAGTGGAGAATAGACAAGTTTGGTGTATAAGGATTGATATTTTTTAGTTGAAACTAGTTGTCGATAGGACATCTTGTATATTGTGCACCAAAATTTGATATATTTTTCAGTTTTTTCCATGATGTGTAACACATATGCGTATCAAAAGATTACCAAGTTGATTACCATGTCAAATCGTTTGGCTTGTTAATCCAGCTTAAACACAAATTGGTGAATGTTATCAACATGTTACTTATCAGCATCATTTTGGTGCATATGTTATCACAAACAACTTTTTTTTCTCATTAAGTTTACCTGTTAAATTGCGCACTCTGGCAACAGGTAAATGTGTCGGCAACTACTGAAACAAAAAAAAAACGTTATCACTTCTTGATATGACATTTTAAAAATATACCAAGTTAGCAGTATACTGCATTAAACGTATTTATTGCAAGTGTCGAGAGAAATACATTGCCATTATATGTATTCAATTTATGGAACATTTTCTTCTATTGGCGGGTGTTATTTATTGGTTTAAGATAGCACAGTAAATGGAAACACAATTTAAAGCTTCCGCTAAAACCGTTTCGTGTCTGCACGTGTCAGTAAAAGGTTTATTTAAGTTCTTGACGGTCTGCAGGTTGCTAGAACATTGCTTATTACCAGTTAATCATATTGATAGTTGTTTAGCATAGTTCCTATTAGGAATTTAAATTTGAATTAAAGCTCAAAAGCTTATTATGAACGAGGGTTCCTTCCAATTTTATTTTGTGGGGTTCATTAGACCCTACCAGACCAAACTCGAAAAAAATGGCAACAGACTAACGGAGGGTTAATCTCGTATGTCCAGGGTGCTCTTGGACACCTGGTATGTCGTACAGAAACCAATAAAAATAATTAAGTAATTTGACAAAATGTAAGAACTTCATCGCTTCGTTTTTTTCGTCGTCTTTTAAAATTACAGTTCATTTACGAAACACCAGAGCTAATTAAACTAGAAAAATAATTTATGGACCGTCAAATTAATAATATTGATCCTCTTACTTGTACCAATAATAACTGAATGTAACTATTAATTTGGAACTACATTTTACAATTATAACAACCAAACCTTCGTAAGGTATCCAAAAAACTTACTGGAAAAAAATAATGTATTTGAGTTTGACGGATCACTGTCAAACAATAATAAAAGAATGTGACATTCTATCATACCCAACTTGTTCTTTGAAAGCATGGTTTGACATTTGAATGATATTTAGCCAAATATATAAAACTCCAAGTATTTCTTTTATGCCACTGATTTTAAAAAACCTACCAGTGTGCGACGTCCGGATTTTGATCATCTGTTTTCTCTTTGAACTTTTTATACGGGTTACAAAAACAGAAATAAAAAATATTTGGATTCGGAAGAGAACTATCGAGTGCGACTTTTTCGTAAGTTTTGGTTACTCGATATGCGGCGACGTCGCAATTTCGATCTTCTTCGTCGACGTACGATGGGCGCGACTCTTTGAGCCATGTGCCGATACGGTTACTTGTTTCTTTGACGAGAGCTGCTTACACGACCTACCTTAAACGTTTTTTCTCATGTCTCGCAGAAAAGAAAAGTTAAAAACGGATTTCTTGTCACCCCGTTTTGTGTTAGTGTCGTCTTCGTGTCCCAATTTGTTCGCATTGTCGGCCGAATTTGTTTGGTTGTTCTCCGACATTTAACGATAAAGCAAAAACCACGGTTTAACTTTGAAAAATTTGGAATCACAACAAAACATAACATGATGATGGTGATCTGGGTTTACTCTAACTTGCAAAAACATCTTTTTAATATCACAAGTCAAAACATATTAAAACAACGAAATCTACATGAAATATCCACTAATTTCGAATGCACTGTGTAGCCTTTTAAAACCACATCGTTAAGTAAAAAACACAAAGATGTTTTCATGCTAACATCAAGCACCACCCTTAACTTTGTAGAAACACTTGGATTATTAATTACGCAATAATGGGGAATAAAATACTTCTTCGGTAAATGTTAATTTTTAAAGGTCAGGGAGACTTCTTCCGCATACCGGTTTTGGATATACTTTAATGTAAAGGCTTTATAGTCCGCCAACAATACTTTGTTGGATGAAAAACTTCTCTGGAGATTTAGATGTCGTTTGTACGCTTTGTTAATAGGTTCTCCTAGCTGTAAGTAATCATTTGGATTACTGAAGGGTAAGCCGACCTGAAAATGACCCTCTGGTAACGTAATTGTTGTTCTTTTAAATATATTTTCCACAGTTTCCTCTTTAGGCGAGTTTTAAATTTCAAATTTTCACACTTTTTTGTTTCCCAAAACTTGACTAGAATATTTTCCAATTTTGGCTTTGGAACCACCTAGGCTGATAGGGAAACCTGAATTGTATATTTAGAGAATCAGACACCGCAAAATCAGACTCGGCCAATTTACCTCCTTAGCACTTACCCATGAGCTGTATTCACCATAGTAGGTAAACCGACTCCTAATTTAATTGAACCAGGTAAGCTAAACAGTAATCATAAAACCATTCGAAACGAGTTACATTTTTCTTAAGTAAACACGATAATGTATAGAATATGCTGCATCTGATGCGTATACGTATAGAAACTAATGTAGCATTGTATTGCTTTCAAGAATAAAGTACGATAGAATATTACACAGCCATACCAGATAAACTGGACACAAAGTTATATACGGTAAACAACTATTAAAATAAATAGATCGGGCAGCTTGATCGACCATATAAAACCAAACTGAATAATTTCGTTTAGATACATTTGGAAACGATAAACTATTACCTTATTAAACCGGACATTCTATCCGAAATTCGAGATTCAGAAAACTGATAAAATACGATAAATATTTTGGCACAAGAAGTGATTTCTAGATCACTTCGCGGAAATCATTAAAGATGCTTCAGCAGTGAAATGCACTTAACTTTATTGGAGTATTGCCTAACCTTCCAGACATGTGGTGGTTAGGAGACAGAATATTAACTTGAAACGAGATCTTGAATTCATTATGTTAATCGGGACTTTTACTGTTCATGAAAGTGATATAAGAATAGTATCCAGCTAAAGTCTAGACATAGGCAATTATTGGTCCGCATAAATAACAACTGCAAGATAGCCTCGGGTTTGAATTCTGAAATAATGTATTATGCATTCCAATTACTCATTTAAGAACGTACTTCATTTACCTTGAGGGTTTATGCAGAAACAAACATACATACAACCAACATACAAAAAGTGAAAAAAAGAAACCAATCACTAAATGTGATGAACTTGAAAAATCCATTTTTGTACAAGGTGCAACATAAGGCCAGAAACAACAAAACAAAAGAATGGTGAAGAGTGTGCAGAAAGCATTTCCTACATTTCTTAAATTATGGCAGAAATTGTTGAATACATTTCCCGACACCCCCACAAAGTTGATTCTTTAAATTTTTATAGATTTATTATGTGATAAATATTTACTTTTTAGAAGGCTATAACGCTGGTAAAAACTTGTGAACCAACCAGCGACATGAGGATATGCAGAGCACCAAGGGATTGTTCCCTTCTGGCCCTTTAAAATATTAGGACTGGAAAATCGCATTACTTGGTTATCTGCAGATGTCCAGACAGCAGTACGTTAGGTTAGGTTAGGTTAGGTTAGGTTAGATTTGGTGTCTCATATCAGTTCATGGGAGGCTTGAATAGAAAAGTTAGTCAAGTTGCATAGTTTAAAAATTATAGTATACTAGATGGTACAAAAAACATTTTTTGTAGAGGGTCCAAAGTCCCACGACTAACCAACTTATGCTAGCGTACCTGGCATACGCGTATACGGAATGATGTGCGTAGACATTAAACGTAGAGGCAGACCTTTGAGAACTACACGGAGTTTGGACCTTCCCCCATTCCCCTGGCAAAAAGCCCGAGAACTTGCAGAATCAGCATTATGGGATTAATCGAATTCAGTATATGCAAAAGCAATTAGTTTATATGTGATTACAAGAAGTCTATCTAAATCTGATTGAATATTTATATCTAATCACGAAAGCTATTTATTAAGTTCGTTTAAGATAATTTTCGTCCAGTTTTCATAGCGCTATTAGTAGAATAGTAGTTAGTATACGAGCATGCAGGGTGCATGTGTTATAAAGTGCCACGATATTGTTTTAATTAGAATGAAATTTAAACTCCTAATATGCTACAAAAGATGCATTTAGAAGAGTTAACTGAAAACAAAAAATCTAGCAGGTATGCTAAAATCTTTCTTAGGCTTAACGTCGTTTATGTATTCTCCTCAATCAAAATAAATCTCAATTGTAGCATACTTTGGTACGAATACACCGTAAGTCATTTAGATGGTTTAAAATCTAACCACAGCTTCTAAGACTTCATTATTAAAAAAAAACTTTAAAAACCCTACCCTGTATTCAACTTTAGTAATGTTAAAGCGATCTTATGATCTGTTAAGTTGATACCTCTGCTTGTTGATAATTCAACTTGCTGACCTAGCAAATAGTGCTGGAAAATTCACTGTGCTGTACCTAGATCGGTAGATAAATACTTTAGCCTAAAATGCAGTCAAGTAAGTAGTTAAACGTTGTAATATAAAAGTTGTAAGATAAAAGTTAAACTGTTCTTGGCCATATTTAAAATTCGTTTTTGGCAAATATATACAACAGGTAAAATAAGTCCAATCTAATGTTCACCCGCGACAGTTTTAAATATGGCTAAAATGTATGGATTTTTTTTCATTTATATAAACAAAATACAAAGGCTAAAGGAATACCTAATAATGCCTAGAAAATTTACTTGGATACCAGGAAGTACTTGTATACATTATGAATATTAAAAGTATTTCTGTACCACCCAAAAACGGAAACGCAAAAAGTTACCCAAAATAGCTGGAACTACTCGGATACTAGTGGTGAAACTGGGTTCCATTAGTCGCACTTCTGTAGCGAGGAAAGCATCGTTAAAAGTATTGTAAGCAGCTCCTCCTTCAGCAGCAATCAACTGGGGGCTAACTCCTCCAAACATAGATTTCCAACCCATTTTAAATTGTCGACTATCACAGCGCAGTTTGTCAGGGGTTCGCTACATATGGGTCCAGCCTTTAGGAAAGTTTGGAAACCATTTCGAAACTGCTGATCCAATAAGCAATTTCGGTGCGTCATGTTCAGTTCCAGAAATATTTTGGGAATAATTTTTTGTATTGTTGATTGCGATTTCAGCTGTTATATAGCTTTATTTGTCCGTTGGCTTTTAAACACTTTTGGTTTCGGGGGTGGTGCTGTATTTACCATGTTAAGTAAACAATAACGATTCATTAAATCAATAAAGCCATATTGTTCATATTGTTCAATGGTAGTAAACAATTCGTGGTTCTTACTGATTATTTCTGCCAGTGGTGAAGGTAATGAAACCACTTTTACAGATATGACGATTTGTTCGGTTCGGAGGCGTTTATCTTTCCTCGACTCAAAAAAATTATTAAGAACAGTTTCTCTTAATGCGACCATAGGTGGTGACACATTGAATTTAACTTTGGCAAATTTCATTTTTAGATCTTCAATACACTTTTCTAAGTGAACATCTCCAGCTGTAAGAAGAATTAATTCACCCGTTTCCTGAATCATTACTTGTACGCCGGAGTCCGTCTGGCTTAACAGTTTTAAGCCATGGCGTAAAACTGGTAGATGTTTTGGATCAACTGGTTCAATTGCATAGCGCACAACAGGGAGCAGAACCTGATGCTCAACCAGCTGCACTACATTTAATTAAGTAGATAATGTCGCAGTTCGATTTACGCCAGTGTGGACGCCGTCAATACCACAAATTTTTCCAGCAGGCACACAATCCGTTTCAATCATGTCCTTTCCAACCAAAATATATAGTTTTTTTTTATTGTAAATGTACTGACACTTCTATTAGTTGCAACAAACGCATCAGGATTTTCTGCTAGTTTTGATTCTTCTGGCAAATAGTCCTTCGTCAAAGCATATACTTGTTGTCCTATTCGTAACGATCCGACAAACATCCTTGTCAGACCGATAATCACTAGTTCATCTTCAATTAATTTAATCTTATCTTCATCGGTCGTAGATGACGAGGAACATGCTTAGTCAGTTGTTGATTGTACGGTCGGCTTAGCGCGATGAAACTATCGGTCTAGGTTTTCGCACCTGATGACTGACGTAAATAGCCTCCTTTTCCAAAGACAGCTTATCAACCGAAAATAGCTTTGAAACGTAGCAATAGGTTGGACTGTCTATATCAAATCGTTTAAGGTAGGGCATAAAGCTCTACACATTAATTCAAGTAGGTGTCTTAATCTCTTTAGGTAAGGGAATTACATTTAATGTTTGAAGAAATACTTTTTTAGCAAGACGGCTCCAAGTAGACAGAAGTAGTTTCACTTATTGCCTGCCATTGGTCGTGAACAGCATTTCTCGCGTTGGACCCGTTATTTTTAGGGTCTTCAAGATTTTAAAAGTAGATCGGTTTTATCCATCTTGATGGGAACCGTCTGATAGACGTGTAGAATAGTGCGAAGACAAAACTGTGAAAATATGTTTGTCTTTTGTTTTGTCACGGCTCCAGACTTGACGTTTCCTTGAGAGTCCACCCAAAAATCAAAATTCCACATTTTCTTGTTAAGGGTCTCTACTTTCTCATTTTTCACTTTATCTATTATCATGCGGCAAATGTCTTTGGTTGTAAAACGCCATCCATCACATGCACTGGCATAAATAACATTGCCTGTGTCTGGACTGAACAGCAACCCTGAAATTTAGTAAGTGAATATTACTTGTGATTCCAGTAGCTTTAATTAATGGCAGAAGAGAAAACCTGACAAACAATATTTTAAGTTAGGACTAACCGTCATTTATATTTTAATTTACTGCCATTAAAATACAAGAATGTATTGATATACAGCATGATGTAAACTTTTTTTAATAGATAAAAACTTATCAAAGTATTATTTAACATATACCAGGTGTCAAAGAGCACCCTCGACATAGGAGATCAACATGGGAAAACGGTTTTGATTTTTTTGCGCCTGTACGGTTCATTTAATGAAAAAAACGCTTTAGATAAAAGTTGTAGAGCACATTTTCGGCTATATACTTGTAATTTTTTCAATACCGTAGATTTGACCATTAAGACGCAAAACAGAACTAAAATTCGGAAATTTTAAATCTCGCGCCAAGCGGTCGCGATAACAATACTTTATCAGTAGCCACAGCCCAAAAATCTGGTAAGTTGCACTTATAACCTCATTCAATGTCTCTACTCAACTTATTTACTTTGTAGCAAAACTCTTTAAGAAAACACTGGTTTTGCTTGCAAATATTCAATGAGGATGACCGATTCAGTTATCTCAAGCGTCTTCATAACCCTTTAAACAATTTAAAGTGATATCGACTACAAAGGCCTGCAGATGTTTGAAGATAAGTTGCTTTACTATACAGGGACCACAAAAGAGGGCAAATACTTCCCTCAAAAGTGATGCAATTTAGTGTCCTATGTGTCGCTAGTTTTATTGTATCTTTCTGTTTTGTAGTGTTGTCAACACACCATAGTGTTTAAGTGGTTTTTTATTGTATGATGTTAATAAAAAGGCATTTTTTATTTATTAACTGATTATCAATGTTTTTACTTAGTTCTACAGGGTGAGGTAAGTACTGATATTTATTTAGCTCTATTAGTTAACTTGAACATCATTCACCTACAAGGATACTTGTAAAACATCTACTAACCAAAAATAAATTAACCAAAACTCGAGTTCACATTTGATTGGTAAAGTTATGTCCTGTGAAATGGTGTATTAAATTAGAAGCAAGTTGTTTCTCTTTAGAGACTTTCAATCACTACATTTTACCTACCTTTGCTTTGCTGCGGTTTCGTAGCTTTGGATAACATTCTTAATTTTAGTTGATAATGGTATGAATGGTATTTTAAAACATGTTAGTTCTTCGTCTTTTGGTTTACTTTCAACTTTGGTATTATTTTGTTTGTTGAGAATTTTTTTGATTATTGATAGTGGATAATTGTTGTCTAACTCTAGAATTAACAATTTCAAGAAGAGATCAACAAGGTTATTATTATCAGAGAGGTCAAAGTTCAAACCAAGAAAATAGACACCACCATCAAAGAGGATTTACAAAAGGTTTTCATAGGTTTTCTGGAAACAGCGATAATGGTAATCTACATCATAACCCAAATAATAGTTCAGCCAATGCAGCAGAGGAGGCAAATGCAATATATTCGGCTAAATCATGTAAAACCCGCCCTGTAAGTACAAATTTCATTATTGATTCACGGGCAAATAACCATTTTGCTCAAAAAAACCTAGAACTTTACATGTTTAATATCAAAATACTAACACGTTTATATAGATATCGCAAATGGTGAAGTTATGAAGTCAAACAGGCTAGGCATTTTACATACTAAATGTCAGGGACATTCAATTAATATTGAAGCTATAATTGTGCCAGGGTTGAAACACAATCTGTTAGATGTTACAAAAACGGTAGAAAAGGGACATGTTATTACTTTAGAAAAGGAACAAGCCACTCTTATTAAATGCTTAAGACGTGGAACATATATAAGTACTTATATACTGTCTTAGAATGACGGCGTAATATTGGAGAATGTTGAATTGTTGAATTGAATGAATTGCAACTGTATTGCTGGTTGCATATTTGTGAGAGACTGTAGTTGCAAGGCATGTCGCCCACAGTACTCCCCTTAATTTGGAGATTATCAACCGAGAAGAGGGGAATGACGTAGTAAAGTGTGTTTCGTCCCAGGAGCTGCCTTTGAACTTGTCAGTAAGGCTTAGCAGCCCCTTGCCTTATGTACACATTATTATGTGACGTGGAACTCATATAAGTACTTATCTACTGTGTTGGAATGACGGCGTGATATTGGAGAATTAGGACTGTATTGCTGGTTGCATATTTGTAAGAGACAGTAGTTGCAAGGCATGTCGCCCACAAGACCACATAAGCTAAAGGCTATGTCAGATGCCGACTGAGGGGGAGATAAACAAACCCGTAAAAGTGTGAGTGGATTTATAGAATTTTATCCTGGAAATTCAATTTCTTTGTTTTTCAAGAAGCAAAATTGTGTGGCATTATCAACCATGGAGGCAGAGTACCTAGCTGCTTGTAGTGCATGTCAACAACTGATTAGTATACAAGGTGTTTTATCAGAATTTGTAGACTGTAACATTCCTGTCTCAAAGGTTGATAATTTAAGTGCGTGCCATATCAATGATCAATACTTTCGAGAACTCAAAGCAAGGTAAACATATCGATATAAAATATAATTTCATTAAAGATATGAATATTCAACAAAAGTTGTCTATAAAATATGTTTCATCTAGTGAAAACATTGCAGATATGTTTACTAAGCCTCTTGGCAGTAACAAGTTTAAATACTTCATATCATTGATTTTAGTTGAATAAGTGTATTTGTTTTATGTTATACTCTTGTGTTGTAACTGTCGTGTGTACTCACCAGCTGCTAAAGCAATATAAATTAAGTTAAGTTAAGTTGTTCGAGATCAGGTATTCAAACATCTTGAAAGAGAACAATGTTTGGTTTTGTTTAAGTACTAGTTTGTTAATATAATTAGTTCATTGGTGCCTATAATGTGGTTTGATTGAACTGAGGTTACGCTTTACAACTTCAACCCATAACATCTTATATCAGTCAAACCAGTTCAATTTGTCAATAATTTACGAACAAAACGATCTGAAGAAGGAATATGTCGGCATCAATTCAAACACCGGAAATAAGAAATGAAGGTTTAATTAGTAGTAAGTTTTAAATAACGTTTAACAAAAATAAAGTAGGATGGATAATCAAATTCGCGTCTACTTGTTAACCTTAAAAAACGCACACTTCTCTTCTTTTACAAAAAACCAACTCATCTGACATTGTCTGCTGTCATGACCAAATGACATACTGTCAAATTCTTCTTATATTCTAATTAAAGATATTTATATCAACAAACTAGAGTATATTTACCATTGTAATTTAACACCCGCCCTCAAGGGTGAACTATGAACTATGACTAATATACAGGGTGTCCCACGACGAAAGACATCGATTGATATTGGAAAAAGTATAAATAGGAGAGTTTTGAAAATTTGGCAGGATACTGATGTGGGCATGCCCAATCAAACTAAAGTTTTTTCCAGATGGTTGCACTTTCGTTTATACCGAAAGTCGATCACAACTTTCTTATTTTAAATAGAACACCCTGTATATTATTACATATTTGGATTCCTCACAAAATTCTGACCAACTTTTGTGTACAATGCCCTATGCCTATCTCTAGCCGTTTTCGAAATATTTAATGATTTTCCAAAAAAGTGAGAGTTGCAACGCTCAACATATTATTGTACTCTGTCAAAACCGTATTTCATTTTGCAATGAAACTTTGGGTTATTGTAAATAAAGGATCGTTTTATTAAACTGTATATACAGTATACAGGGTCGTCAAAAAAAATCATAACCTGCCACTAAAAAAAATGAAAAATTTCAAGTTTTTTAAATAGAAACCCACATTTTTATGACGGAATCATTTTGAGCATTAGAAATTACTATACGTTTCAATTTACTTGCCTATATCTAAATCCAACCCATTTCGTTTTATTTGAGAATAAACATTTTTTATTATTAAAACTCCAGATTTCTTGAAAATTTCTCTCTCTAATTACGTGTGGATTTATGTCACACCAGTAGTGTGAATTATGTCTATTGAACATTCCATTTTTAGTGAATTTGCCTTCGTCGCTCTAAATAACATTATTCAAAAATAATCTTCTCCATAGTGACTAGTCAGCAAAAACTCACTAAAAACCACTCTCTTCGGAAAGTCAACCTCTTTTAAGTGTTGCCCTAATTTAAATGAAAAAGGTTGAAATTTATGTTTCTTCAGGATTCTTTGAATTGAGCTTTTAGATATGCCTGGTTCTACGGAAACTTGTCTTATTGACGAAGTTGGATTTGCAACAAAATAGCCCAAAATTGCATCCCATTTAAGTCTGGTTTCTTTTGGTCTAAGTACAGAAACTGTAGTACCAAAAACTCGAAATAACTTAAAATCCACCTTTTTATTGCACCATAGTTCAAAAGGACTTTTATCTGGAAATGGACTCCTTCCAGTTCTATTTAACACCGAGGTGGCAGTGTTTATAGCTTCAGCCCATAGATATTTGTCCAACCCTTGAATTAAAGTTCTTGCAGCTTTGACTAACGTCCTCATCTCCCTCTCAGCACGCCCGTTTTGCTGTGGAGTGTACACCACAGATCTTTAGTGTCGAATCCCTTTTTTTGTTGATAAATTTTTAACCTCTTTGTTTACAAATTCCAAACCAGTGTCAGTTCTCAATACTTTCATTAACTTTCCAGTTTCCCTCTCACTTCTGGTAATAAATTGCTCGATGCACAACTTAGCTTCTGTTTTATGTGTAAGGGAATGACCCAGGCAAGGGTATAACCCGAATCGCTGGGTTATTGGTCGAGTCACGGAATCACTTCAAAAGCACGTTTAAGAAGTGAGTACAGTGAAGAAGCAACTACCGTATTATTTTCAAAATTAAATAACGAAAAACAGAGAAATCGAGAATTAAAAGAATTTGCAAGTAAATGAAAAAATTGCGATTAACACTTTTGCAAATGGCTTAAGAAATTCTGAACTGAGGACTATCATCAAAGCAAGAAATTACAAGACACTTAGATAGGCAATTGTCGCCGCGGAGGAAGAGGCGGCACAGATTTCCATATCTAGATTCAATATGACAAACCCTTCTAGTCGACTAACTAAATTCAGGTTAACATTGGAGGAGTATGATTTTGACATCGAGTACATGAGAGGACGCGACAACGTGACGACAGACGCACTATCACGCGTAATCTTAACTTCCAGTGAGCTCAAGGAAATGAACTCGAATATAGAAAAAAAAATATGTATGTAATGACGAGAGCACAAACCAGGCAGTTACCTCAGGAAGACCAAATTCTAGATAACCGGACAAGTCAACCGGACGTTCTAGAGATATTAAAGAAAC
Source organism: Ips typographus (assembly GCF_016097725.1). Taxonomy (NCBI): domain Eukaryota; kingdom Metazoa; phylum Arthropoda; class Insecta; order Coleoptera; family Curculionidae; genus Ips; species Ips typographus. Next base: position 103,324 of record NW_028098542.1, read on the forward strand.
CTAAAGAAACCTGAAGGGACAGTAGAATTACGCCTTGTGCAAAAACAGGAACTCGACAAGTTAAGAACCTTACTCCGGGGGAAAGGATATAACCGATATATTATATATGAGGCAAACTCGCAAGTAATTTATTTATCCATTGACTGCCGATCAGCGTTCAACTTAGGTCGATCGTTGAAGACTTTGGACAAACTCTGCGCAGAAGAGAATATTGAAGAGGTTCTTATTCTGAAGAACGATAGCAATGCCGAACTTTTAAACGAATTTTTGCAAGCGAGAAAGAATGTACCTAAGTTAGGCTAACTAGGCTAAAAATTGTCAAAGATGTACAGAGAGTAGATAGCAAAGAACTTATATTAAACGATTTCCACACCTTACACATAGGGGACATGCAGGGAAATGCATGTATAATAATATACGGAAATATTATTCTTGGCCCAAACTAGTGGATGATATAGCATAGCTAGTTTTGTCAAACGATGTGATGAATGTCAAAAATTTAAACATTCAGTTAAGACAAAAGAGCCAATGGCCATAACGACCACGGCAAAGCAAGCACTACAACGGGTATTTATGGACTTGGTAGGCCCTTTGCCGATCGATGCGTACGGCAATAAGTACATCCTAACCCTGGAATGCGATTTGTCAAAATTTGTGGAGGCTTATCCTATTTAAGATTCGGGATTCCAGCAGAAATTATTACAGATCAGGGAACGGAGTTTTTGTCAAGCGTGTTCAAAGAATCATGTGCATTCCTTAACATTCGGAAACTTAACTCGGCAGCGTATCATCATGAGACGCTAGGAGCGCTCGAAAACAGTCATAAAAATCTGGGCGCGTACTTACGCATGAAGGTGTCAAAAGAAAACACGAATTGGACCGACTGGGTCCCATACTGGTGCTTTGCGTACAAAAACACAGTTAACACTTCTACAAAGTATTCTCCATATGAGCTTGTCTTCGGCACGCGATGTAATATGCCATCCAATGTAACTAATCAAATCGACCCCGTTTATAACTTCGAGGACTACCCGGTCGAATTAAAATTTCTTCTTCTTTGTCTTCAAACGGCATGGAACGATGCCAGACAAAATATCATATCTTCTAAACACAAGAGAAAAAATACGTATGATAGCAACTGCAAAATTAAAAATTAACTTAAAGTAGGAGATCGGGTATTAGTCGAAAATACAGCTCCAAATAATAAACTGGACCCCCTATTTAAAGATCCTTATGAAATTCAATCCATATCGGACCAAAATGTACACATAAAAGTTAAAGGTAGAATTAAGGAAGTGCACAAAAACAATGTGAAAATATACCATGAACAAAAACACGGCAGTGCAAGTGATGTGTAAATACGCGCGCTTATACTAAAAACAATTGACGTTAGTAAAATAATGTTTATATGAGAGGAATAATATTATAATAATTTAAGATAGTGTTGCGTAAACATTTAGAATAATATTATTATAGTAGACAGATAGTTGTGTAAATAATTTGTATGCAAGCACATGTGTGCAACCGAAAAAATGCAGGTCTTACAGGACGACATTTTTTCTTCTTCCAGGGGGGAGATGTAAGGGAGATGACCCAGGCAAGGGTATAACCCGAATCGCTGGGTTATTGGTCGTCACGGAATCACTTCAAAAGCACGTTTAAGAAGTGAGTACGTGATTCTCCATGCGGTCAACGCTCAAGCAAAAGGATAATGGGTTATGTTGTTGAAGGTTTTAGGAGGCAATCGACCCCAAAAACCTGATGTAAGATAACACATACTGAGTAGATAAAAAGAGCGATTGATCTTAGTAACGGGCAGTCAAAAGAACAGTTCGCGCCGCGCGCAAACTCGCGAATAGTCGGTTCGCGTTGCCGTTAGAGTGACTATGTGCGGTTATTAATGGCGAAGTTATTAACGTTGTTGTTATTGTTGTACTTTGAGTTTCACTGAATCTAGCCCTACGTACTGGAACTGAAGAACCCTTCATTGGACAACCATACTTCCAATAGAATAGCAGCAGAGTTTATCACATATGCTTGAGGAAAAACACATGCCTGTATGAGGAAAAATCATCTTTCATGAGGAGAAAGTACCTTGAACCACCAATTGATGAGGTTGCCATTGGGCCACAAAGATCAGCGTGTACTAATTCTAGAAGATCAGTTGACCTGAAATGACTGAGTGGATACGGAAATCTATGCTGTTTCCCTGCTAGACATTTAACACAAGTGGATTCTAATTTTTTATCCGAAAAAACAGTGTTATTTCTTTTCAGTACTTGTTTAACATGAGCTATATTCTGATGTGCTAATTTTGAGTGCCACACACTAAGTGACTCAACATTTTCTGCAACTTTGCACTCAAGAAATAATTTTCAATTTGCTTAGTTTTACAAAATGTAATAGTTAAAAATAGCTCTAATTTTGTGTTTGATATCTAGAAACATACACCGATTTTTATCAGAGGTCATAGTGCACCCTTTATCTAAAGCACAGCCTACTGAAAATAGGTTACATTTTAACTCTGGGACATAGAGAACATTTGATAAAGTGGTTTCTAACAAACAATTACCAGTATCAGCCCACAAATGCACTGTGCCTACTCCTAGGACATTTAATAAATTGCCATTGCCCACCTTGACTTTTCTGCTTAGATCACTGAGTACCAGTTGGTTGAAAAGACTTTTGTCATGGCACATATGTTCACTAGCACCTGTGTTCATGCACGAATCATTTTTAAGTCAAATTCACCTCCAATAAAAGCATTCACATTGGATGTTTTGCCTCGGTCACCTTTCTGTTTTCGTTGCTGACAGTTGGCTATCACGTGTCCTGGCTTCTTGCAGTAAAAACACCTCCTGGATTCACTTTTGTTATCACTGTTCTGCTTTTTAAAACAATTATTTACTGTATGGCCCTTTTTGTGACAAAATGAATACTCCTTTGCTTTAAAAACTGGAACATGAGCGGCCTCATCTCTACTAAAGGTTGCTAATGCAGTGGTATTCTCTTCTGACTTTAACCTTTCGTCCTCAATTAGAAATCTAGAGGTTAACTCACTCAGAATTTGATTGGGACTAGCAACTGATTCCCATGCCGATCTAAAATGCTTAAAACGGAACAGGTAGGGACATCAAGATTTTATCGAAAAGTAGTAGTCCATATGCACGCAGTGGAGTAGTGAGTGTAAGTGAAAGCAAAACTCAGAGTCGATCTCCACAAATATATATTAATAAAAGTTGTTATCTGCCTAACATGTTTCGGGTGTATTCAGACACCCATCTTCAGAGGCTGAAAGTTATACAGTGTGTTAATTAAAAACTTATAAAACTAAGGACATGGAAGCCTACCTTAACTAGATCACTAGTCTGCTGGCTGTCAGTGTTAAGTTCTAGTTTAACCTAACTTTATTTGTTTACACTGTATTGTTTTGATGAGTAGACCGATCACACATGTATTGTCTGCTGTCAGCTGTCTGTCATGTCCGGCTCTGAGGGTTTTGACCTTTTCCGTTCTCTGGGGGATTTGGTTTTTTCGGGTTTGGCAATATGATGCTGCCCCCTAGACTTCCGTTTCCTGCAACCTGCCCTTGGCGTGGGTTGGAAACCATTTTGGCTACTCCATGTCCGGCCGCACCCATGCCCTACACGGTCACACTTCCACAGTGACAAAAGGGAAAGTCGCCCCTATTTTAATCTGTTTAAATGTCCAACTTGTGAGTGTCCACCGCGGTTTTTGTTGTGTGACGTCCCTTTCGTGTCCATTTGGTCTCCTTCAGGTAAGATATGCAGTTTTTGCCCCTTTAACTTGCCTTTTTATTTTATCTTTTGACTTTGATTTATCTGCCGCCCCCCCATTACACATATACCCCTTCAGGACATCCTATTTCTACTCATGCTCTTTTATTACAGATAAACATGCAGATTTTACATCATTCTACTACTTTGGGTTTTGATTAAGTTTTTCCCCCCTTCAAGAATAAAAAACCTATCAACTAACTTCATCTTTTTGACATCAACACTGGGTTTTGATTAAGTTTTTTCCCCCTTCGAGAATAAAAAACGGAGCAACCTGTCACCTCAGAACTAGTACTGGGTTTTTTGATCAAGGTTTTTTTCCCCCGTGTAGAATAAAAAAACCACCTTAGTACATCTGGGTTCAGCTGTCCCCCCTTTTTGGAATGACAGCCAGCAGACTAGTGATCTAGTTAAGGTAGGCTTCCATGTCCTTAGTTTTATAAGTTTTTAATTAACACACTGTATAACTTTCAGCCTCTGATAATGGGTGTCTGAATACACCCGAAACATGTTAGGCAGATAACAACTTTTATTAATATATATTTGTGGAGATCGACTCTGAGTTTTGCTTTCACTTACACTCACTACTCCACTGCGTGCATATGGACTACTACTTTTCGATAAAATCTTGATGTCCCTACCTGTTCCGTTTTAAGCATTTTAGATCGGCATGGGAATCAGTTGCTAGTCCCAATCAAATTCTGAGTGAGTTAACCTCTAGATTTCTAATTGAGGACGAAAGGTTAAAGTCAGAAGAGAATACCACTGCATTAGCAACCTTTAGTAGAGATGAGGCCGCTCATGTTCCAGTTTTTAAAGCAAAGGAGTATTCATTTTGTCACAAAAAGGGCCATACAGTAAATCGACCTCGGCTTCTTAATATCACAGATGTCTGGAACTTCCAAACAGCCCAATTTTCACCATCTAGCTTCAAAAGCGGAAGAGGCTGATGTTGATCCATCTTCACCAAAACGCGACCAAACGTTTACACATGGAAACTACTAAAACACCGGAACCTAACTTCTTATTTTTTTAATTCACTGGCATGCCTGGGCCCATAACCTGATGAAGGAATATGTTGGCATCAATTCAAACACCGGAAATAAGAAATGAAGGTTTAATTAGTAGTGTTTTAAATAACGTTTAACAAAAATAAAGTAGGATGGATAATCAAATTTGCGTCTACTTGTTAACCTTAAAAAACGCACACTTCTCTTCTTTTACAAAGAAACAAACTCATCTGACATTGTCTGCTGTCATGGCAAAATGACATACTGTCAAATTCTTCTTATATTCTAATTAAATATAATATCTTATATTCTAATTAATTCTAATATATACAACAAACTAGAGTATATTTACCATTGTAATTTAACACGATCATTGTTGCCCTCAAAAATAAATTTGTTTGGAGGTGTGTCATCCATTTTGTAAATATAGTTTTTAATACGTGTTAATATCAACTTTGTCGCATAAAGGAATGAAGAAAGCCACCTACTACCAAAGAAGTCCACACTCTAGTACGAGATGGCATATAATTATTTGTTAACTTTAGACAGTGCTTTAAACCGCTCCTATAAAGCACTAATGTTTTAAAATGATTTTTTAATCCGTTTGTAGAAAAAAATAATAACATACATGTCTGAGCACTTTTCTGAAAAATAATTCCCCGAATTTTAATCGAATTTATTCCATAATTTATCGACACACTGTATACAAAGTGTTATAAATTCGATGCATTAGCATTGAGTAACTATATTTGATCGAGCTGTAGTTAAATGGAGGTAAAGTTGCGCATTTTATGGTCAAACAATTTGATAAAAAAAATAAAAAGCTTTTATTACATCTGGAGATATCCGACAAAAACGGGAAAAGTCACATTTATATTTAATTTCTTTTTACCACTTTATAATTGATTATTGTGGAAAATCAATGGCACCTTCTGTACTCACTTTTTTATGCTCTTCAAGAAAATAGTTTTTTATTTAATAAAAAGTTCTTTTTATTAAATCTTTTCAGATAACTATATTCTGAGATAGCAAAGTTAATGCATCGAATTTGTAACACCCTGAATTTGGTTGGATCACACCGATTATTGTTAATTGTCCAAATTAGTAGTACTTAGAACATTAATTCAACATTCGACTTCTAGTCAGATTTGGATACAGTGTGAGAGTTGCAAATAAAATAAAACGGAAAGGACCAACTTTGTGATACTTCAGCGGCCCAGATAAGAGTTACCAGGCAACGGTAGGGATCCACCGGACAGACTCCAAGGGTTGAAGTTAGTTTTTGAGCCTCCATGTAGGCTGTAGGTCGTTCAGTACAACGGGGCGTTTACCAATCAGGCTGGAGATGTTTCAGATAGTTATGCACCTGTGTACAGATTATCAACTATTAGGACTTTGCTGTCGGTTTTAGATCAAAAGGATTGCCAACAGCGTTCTTAAATGGATATCTAGACAAAGAGACCTTTATTATAAGAAGGTCATTTTAAATTAAATAGGGCATTATATGGACTGAGGAATGCTCCTAAATGCTGGAATATCAAATTTTACGAAATCATGTCAAGCCTAAGTTTTAAACGATCAAAATATGACTATTGTTTGTATTCTAAAGAAGATTTGTTTTAAGTTTTATTTGTCGATGATACGTTAATAACAGGAACAGAGCAGCAATTGGAGAAGAATCTGAAAAAAGTTTAACATCAAAATAACTAGAGAAGTGAAGACATTTTTAGAGATGGAGATTACATTAAAAGTCAACAGAATTCGTCAGTCAAACCCAGATGATTAAACGACTATTGAAAGAGTTCAATATGACAGAAACTCGTACTGTGTCAACACCGATGGGGGCAAATTTCGACTACACTGATGAAGACCTACTTCAAATTGTACCTTGATTAGTAAGCAGTTTGATGTAGGTACATTTCGCTTGTAAGCAGCCTAGACATATTCTATTCTGGGTCCTATTTAAGCAGATGCCTGAACAAACCTACTGTTACGGTTTGGGCCTACTATACTCGAGTCAGGATGAAACCGATGCGCCGCAATATCTGGCCGGGCGCGTGTTAAAGTAGGCCACAGTTAGGAGGCGCCACCTGGAAGAATCTTGGACGTTCGATGCAAATCGCGAAGCGTCATTCTAGAACGTGGTTTGCGAATATAAAAGAAGCGGCGTCAACGACGGCGTAGAGAGTAGTGTAGTAGTGAATTTGGGAACGCGGTTAAGTTTAAATAGTGGAATAATTGTGGAGTTGTAGTAGTGTTTTTTAGTAGCTGTGTTAATTATTGTACGGAGTGTTTTTGAAGTGTAAATAAATTTATTAATCGTTGAGTTAAATTGACTTTGTGTGAACCCACGGGAAAACCGTAACAATTGGTGTCAGAAGTGCGATCAGACTTTAGTGCGACGCGAATTGGAACTAAACTTCGGGTTAGAGACTTGTGTTCAGAACCGGACTAGAGATTTTCGGAACAGTGGTGTGTTAAATTTATTTTATGCCAATAACAAGACGTCAAAGTGCAAACAGGAAGAACAAGAAAGGATTCGACAACAAGAGAAGGAAGAACAAGAAAGGATTCGACAACAAGAGAAGGAAGAACAAGAAAGGATTCGACAACAAGAGAAGGAAGAACAAGAAAGGATTCGACAACAAGAGAAGGAAGAACAAGAAAAGATTCGACAACAAGATATGGAAATGCGTCAAGAAGATAGAGAGCGTAACGTAGAAATATTGAACGCTCTAGCGGGGACCAAAACAGAAATCCAAGAGTATGTAACCCATAGTCTCAAAAAGATGGAGTGTGATGTCCAGGTAAAATTAGACGATGTTCGGGAGGACATTAATAAAATTCAGGTTGATGTTCGGGAGGACATTAATAAAATTCAGATTGATGTTCGGGACATTCATAAAAATCAGAATGATGTTGAGATAAAGCTACGCGACTTAGTTATGGGGATCAACATAAGAAAGGACTGTATCGAACGCAATTAATGGCAAGACAGCAGAAAACTGGTGAAAATCTAGAAGAGTTTGAAACCGAAATTCGTCGCCTTGTGCATCTGGCTTACCCAGCCGTCCCGGATGAAATCCAAGAAGAACTTGTGGCACAGTATTTTGTAGATGGGATTCGAGATCCGGAGGTAAAGAAATGGCTGAAGATGTTCAAAGGGAGCAACAACAGCGAATTACTGATTCGAGCGCTGGAAATTGAAGCTGCGTGCAATGATTTAAAGCCAGAGCCTATTCAAGAGGAAAGAGTACCGCCAGCCGATCATGTTGCTACATTAATAGATGAAATTAAAGCAATGGTAGGCCAATTAGTGCAACAAATGGCAGCATCAGGAAATAGTCAGTCGACACAATTAGAACGATCACGCCCGATCACGAGAGTGGAGTGTTATCGATGCGGACGTACGGGACACATTAGAAGGAATTGCAGACAGCGGTCTTGTTCTCCAAACCCACAGTGTCGACGAAACCAGGACATCAGAACAAATCACCGGAACTCCTCTGCTAAAAGAAACATTACATGTTATATTTGTGGACGTAAAGGGCATTACCAATGGAATTGCAGACAGCAGTCTCGTTTACCGACCCCGCAGAACTGGCGTAACCAGGAGCAGGAAATGAAGAACCCGGAAGGACATTTACCGCGATACGTAGAGGATCGTCAAGCTTTGGATAGTGACTTAAGGTATCGGAAAGGACAAATTCATAATGGTTGGAGGATTGGTCAAATCGCGATGGTGACAGATAAAGGGGCTACAAAAAGAATGAAGAGCTGCGTTTCTAAGGAGGACATAATAAAAGGACAGCGCTCAGACTCTGATTTGAAAGTAATCAGAAGATGGTTGGAGAAGGATTTGAAACCGGATTGGCAACAGATTTCCAGATATGGACCAACAGTAAGGGGTTACTGGTTGCAGTGGAATTCGCTTCGGCTGCGAGATGACTTAATTACTCGCAAATGGGAGAAAGTCCAGACGGAAAACGTGTTTAGTGTTTTTAGTAGCTGTGTTAATTATTGTACGGAGTGTTTTTGAAGTGTAAATAAATTTATTAATCGTTGAGTTAAATTGACTTTGTGTGAACCCACGGGAAAACCGTAACACTACTATTAGCTCATGGACACCAGCAAAACGTGTGTTGAAGTATCTTAATGCTAGTTATGCTTAATGTGAGTGGATTTATAGCATTTCATGCTGGAAATACGATTTCTTGGTTTTCCAAGAAGCAAAATTGTGTGGCATTGTTTGTAGTTGCTTGTAGTGCATGTCAAGAACTGATAGTACACAAGATGTTTTATCAGAATTTGTAGACTGTAAGATTCCTGTCTTAAAGTTTGCTAATTTAAGTGTCATATCAATGATCAATACTTTTGAGAACTCAAAGCAAGGTAAACATATCGATATAAAATATCATTTTATTAAGTACATTTGTCTGATGTTATACTCTGTGGCAAATCAAATGTAAACAAAATATGTTTTTGAGTATTTTTAGTTTAAATTTTGTATTACATTGATTTGAGGGGGAGTGTCACATATTAATAATAATAATAATAATAATACTTTATTCATGTTAAGCACCAGATGGTTTACACACGTCAAGGATACAAAGTAGCAATCACTAACATAGATAAGTAATTGCAAATATGATGCTAAAAAAATCCCTAAAATAAGTGCTAAAATATAGTTTAAAACAAAGCTTGATCAGTAATAGTTAGATTTGTTAAATATTGTCTTATATACAGGGTAATTCAAATTCGACCCTCACCATTGGGATCTCAGAAACCATAAGAGATACGAGAAAGTTTAAATTGGGGCAAAGTTGCACAATTTAAAGCTCAACCAAATGCTGTTTTAAAAATTTTGATTTTCCGAGTACTTCCGAAGATATCCGAAAAAAACTGAAAATTTGATTTTTTGTTTTTATTTATTTCTAACCTTATTTGAAGAGATATCCCAAAACTAAAAGCATCTTTTCATTGCCACTTTTTCCTAGCTATTTGATGATGGATTCAAATCTGCCACACGACGTTTCGTTTTCTGTCAGTCATCATCAACTTTCTTTTTTCTTATGGGCGCCATATTGGATTTTTAGCCCACCAAATAGTACGTTTTATTCTGAATTTAGTGATGTATAATAACTTATGATTTGCTTCATAAATAACAAAATAATTCAATAAAAACTATTTTTACTTTAGTTATTGGCTTTGAGTTAATGGGCCGTTTTAAAAAATGTCATTATTTGACAGTACTTGTCAAACACGATAATTCGGACGATCATTAGAGCGTCAATCATAGTTAAAAATGTATCTAGAAAAGAAACCCCCGCAGAAAATGTTATTATTATACAAGCATTGCTGAACTATTTAGGTTAATCAGAAAAAAAGATTTGTTAGCATTATCTCTAACTTAAAAGGCTTATTTACGTTTCCAAGAGAAAGATTATCATTTTAGGAACTTCATTTTTTGCCAAATTTCAATTTTTTATAATGTTAAGAGCAAGTTTATAGTTATTTATACAGTAAGTGACAAACCATTTTTTATTCATTCATATTTATTCGAGTGAATAAACCGGTTTAAGTCACGTGTCTTATACAGTATTTTATTAAATTTTGACTTCTTATATTAAAAAAAAATACTAAAATTACAGTTCTATTAAATTTGCACCGCGCCCCGTGTAGATGTAACATTGATGTTTGTTTGGTTACATCTGTAAATAGGCGAATGTCATTCAGAGTGATTTAATAGTTATTTATACAGCAAGTGACTTAAAGTATTTTTTATTCACGAAAAGAACAACTAGGTCCACAAGCGTAGCGAGTGGCCTAAGCTTTTCGAGTGAATAAACCGGTTTAAGTCACGTGTACACCTTTGTGACTAAGTATGTTCAGGCCAATTGCGTGTGATAATTACTACCAAGTAATCTTCATAAAACGTCTCATTAACTCAAAGCCAATAACTAAAATAAAAATAGTTTTTATTGAATTATTTGGTTATTTATGAATCAAATCATAAGTTGTTATACATCACTAAAATCAGAATAAAACGTACTATTTGGTGGGCTAAAAATCCAATATGGCGCTCATAAGAAAAAAGAAAGTTGATGATGGCTGCCAAAAAACGAAACGTCGTGTAGCAAATTTGAATCCATCATCGAATAGCTGAGAAAAAGTGGCAATGAAAAGGTGCTTTTAGTTTTGGAATATCTCTTCAAATAAGATTAGAAATAAATAAAAACAAAAACTCAAATTTTCAGTTTTTTTCGGATATCTTCGGCAGTACTCGGAAAATCGAAATTTTTAAAACTGCATTTGGTTGAGCTTTACATTGCGCAACTTTGCCCCAATTTAAACTTTCTCGTATCTCTTATAGTTTCCGAGATCCCAATGGTGAGGGTCGAATTTGAATTACCCTGTATATACAGGGTGTCCCGCGAGATAAGGGACAAAATTTCACTACATGTTCTTTAGGTGAATTCGAGTCGAAAATGTCCTATAAACATGGGTCCGCAAATGCTTTCTTGTTAAGATATGATTTTTTTTAAATTTAATAGTGTTATTATGCCGGAAACTACAATAATTCCGAAATAATAATTTTACTTAACAAAAAATTAGTACTACTGTGAAAAAACATGTTTACAATAATTGTTCAAAGTTTCCACTTTCACATTGTAGGTATAGTTTAGCCTTTTTAATGATGAGGCTGATACCTTCCCCATTTTTTCCCAACATGGTGGTTATTTTAGGTCGTCAGCGATATTATTAATTTCACGAAGCAGTTCAGCCCTGGTATGTGATTTCTCCACATACACTAAACCTCTCATATGTGCTTAATATACGAGAGATTATTATTATAGCATTGTACTTTTTGGCACGATAACACTATTAAATTTAGAAAAATCATATCTTGGTAAGGAAGCATTTGCGAACCCATGTTTATAGGACATCTTTGACTCAAATTTACCTAAAGAACACATAGTAAAATTTTGTCCCTTACCTCGCGGGACACCCTGTATAATATTATAGTGTAGTACAATTGAGAAACACTCTCACTAGCTGTCAAAGGCCTATTAGGTCTACGCTCAACGGGAGTTTCTTAAGATTTGATTAAAATTGTTACGACAAGATTTTATGTGAGTACTAACCTTAGATTTGATATATGTTAACATTTGACTAACTTCTGCAACTGGGATATTAATTTTCTCTGCTTTCAAATTAAGTTTCTGAACTAAATGTTGAGATATGAAATTCATTTTATAACCACTATCCATCAATGCTCTACACTCCACAAACTGGCCAATTCCATTTTTTTATTAAAATAATTCCTGTAGAAAGTAGTATCTGTCTATGCTGCTGAATTTGAATATTAGCACTATAACTACAAAATGCTCCTATACCATGACTCCTGTGTTGCGACATCCTCTATTAATATTGACCAAACTTGGTTATATATTCTAGAGATGGAACACTTGGTCATATCAAACGAAATTGAAATGTCGTAAATTTGTTGTTCATTATAAAACCCATATTTCACAACAACAATAGATAACCTTTCCTATTGGAATGACAAAAGTCAAAATTTATGTCAATTTTCATTGACAAAACCCTTCTCGGAGTTCCAAATTGAACATTATCAGGTTTAATAATTATTAAGTTGTTGTTTTCTGTGTTCTGCCGTAGTGTTCTTTTTTAGATTTTCTCAAGTGGTAGATTTCCCACGAAAACGTCGCGTTTTTAGGTATCAAGACCGAGCCTAAGTCAGTGGTCTTGTGTTGGGACGACTAGGTTAATGTAATGTAATTTTCGACTTAGTTGAAAATAGTGCGAAATTCCATTTTCCCAACAAACCTTTTTTTGTGAGACAGAAGACCCAATAAACAAAGAAAAAATGAGTAACTCGTCTCAACAAACATATAGAACATATCTACAAAATGCTGACACCACGCATTAATTTACTTCACCATTGCTATCTTCTACTTCTTGTTCACTAACTACATGGACCACTTTTGCATTTTTGTTAAAATGAAGTAGTGAATTGTGGCGCCCTTGACATTTTCTACACCCACTAGATTTACTGGCTGACACCACAGCACGCAATGTTTTCTCACGCATGATTTTGCCCCACATGTCTTCATCCTTTTGTCTATGTTTGCACATTTAATTTTGTTAGCCTTTAGGACTACTAGCGGGTTGGATTTAATCCTACTGTTTGCTAACTTGGTTTGATCCTTTGTTTACATATTAACACTCACTATCCACACTATCCCCCGCTTTTTTTTTTGGATTTCCAACAATTCCACCGTCTATTTTGTTTTGCTGTCTTCTCCATGTAAAAAGACAACCGGCGCTCAGTTGTACCATACTATAAGGTACGTTCCACGTTATTTATAAGCATTTTTTGTTACAATTTCAACATTTCAACTCCTGAAAATGGGTATTTCTGTACCCGAAAGTAGTTGAGCCTCCTCCTTATTTACCTTTCGGGAGTTAATTAAACTTTTGTGGAGAAGGCTTTGTGTTACTTTCCCTTGTAAATTTGCTTTCAACTCCACTTTGAGAAAATGGACTGCTATTTCACTTCACAAACTGTTAGCCGAGCATTCTGGATCCGTTATTTCAAGAAAAGTCTACTCAGAAGAAAACTTATCCGCTTGGACATTTGATTCAACAGCGAGTGCCTTAGAAGTGGTTTGACGCCAAATTACGTCACTTTCCGAAGCAACTCCACATATGCGTCTTCCAAAAGTTAAAGAGGTTGTATTTTAAACTAAGTACTTTATGGTTAAAACTTAAAAACATTTATTTCAAAGTCACAATATAAATTTACTTTTCAACCTAAAGTTAGAGACTTGAAAGTGCTGTCTGCACACGTTGAAACGTCATCTCTAGGGGCGTCCTTGAACCCCCACAGGGTATGATTCGTTCATCATGCACCGTCCAACTAAACAAATTTTTTCAACATTCTTTAATGACTAAAAAAGAAAACAAATTTGAGTCCTAACCTAACCGAATTGTTTTTGTTTTTTATTATTTGTGAGGGTACTTCTTGTTTTAGCTTCCTGATTCTGGTTTTTTGTGTTTTTTTCTTTGAAGTTAAAAAAAATGCTGTGGTTCAGTTGAATCACTGCAACCTTATTTTAACCGAATAAGCGGATCGATATTGCTCAAAATAAACGTAGTGTATTATTGACTACCGCCCCCATCTATTCTTTTAAAGCAAGTTTAATTTTTACTTTTATTTTTCACATTAGGTGTTTGTGGAGCAAATGGAGTCGTTTTATCTACCACCCAGCAACATAGCAACATCTATCGGTAGACAAGCATCAGTGTGTAGTAATGAAGCTACTAGATCAATTAGAGTCTACTCAGAAGCCTTTCCGGATGAGGAGCGCACAATGTATCCTTTATATTGCACAAAGCTTTTGGGCTGAAGTCCAATCCGACGCGGAACAACAACCAACAACAAAGCAGAGTCAGTACACTTCTGTTATTTCGTTTAAGAACGTTCAATACCTTTCCGCTCTTACTTAATCTCGAAATAGAGTAATACCTTATATTTTGTTTGATTACCGTAATATTTATTACTTATGTTTTGCAGCAATAGCACAGCACACGTCGCAATGCGCAAAGTTGCCGTTTCCCTAGGCGATTCCATAGATTTAATTGTCATTCTTTCTGTTATATGTACTATTGTCAAAGTAATAGGCACTGAAATGAAGAACAATGAAAGCAAATATGCCCTGGAAATTTTTTCGTTTACTTTTGAAATTGGTGAGTTGCCATATTGGGCAACTGCAGTTGGTAGAGCTTTAATTAAATGAAAGCAAAGTTGCGCATTTTATTGCTAAATAATTTAGTAAAAAAATCAACAACATTTTATTACATTTGGAGAAATCAGACAAAAACCGAAAAACTGAAAGTTTTATTTTTGTTTTTTTTATTATTGGGTGTATATTTTTTTCTGAGTGTGTTTTTAGGTACTTGTTTGTTTATTTTTTTTAAAACAACATTTATATATTCTCATAATGAGTAGATAATTTACTTTAATATGATTCAATAATTAGGTTCATTGCTCTTTTTAACACTAAAAATAAAGTAAAAACAAAACTAAGTCGATCTCCACAAAATATTGTCACGATCTAATTTTTAGTCGTAACGCGGGGACGTGTAGGCTGGGATCGTAGTCAAGTTAAACTCAAAGATTGGATAACAAAAACAACAACAAAAGCAAGGGAATGACATGCAGTCGTCTCCACAATACTTTATTTCGACCTTTAAAGGGTAAGGCCTGCTCTAATAGTTTCGGACATATAAATGGCCTACCTTGTCGAGTTGAAGTAGGTTTTCTTGTTTCTTAAACACCTGTTACACAAGTAGAGTAAGTTATTCTTGTAGCTCTTGAAGATGGCCATTTATATGTCCGAATCTAGTAGAGCAGGCGTTACCGTTTGAAGACGACTGCGTGTCATTGCCCTCCTTTTGTACTTGTACAACTCCACTGAAAGAATATGGACTACTACTTCTTTTTAATAACAACGTTTATTCATAGAGATAAACAAGTCAAGTTGGAGACTGATTTTATACACATTGTCAGACACAAGTTGGCTTATTTATAAATTACAAGTTTGTACTTACATGATGATAAATGCACAAACCATTTTGGACCGAGGGTACGTGTCAGGGTAGAGTTCCCTTAACTTTCGCGACCAAACCGTTTAGTTTCGCGGATAATTTCAGACACCCCTTTTCCAACATTTCTCTGTTATTTATTGTAAGGTATTACCATCCCTTAGTTCAATTTCTTAATTGCTTGTCTAAGCACTTGGATCATTGTCCGTACAGATGATGACTTATTGCTGACTGGCGATTGCAACACCTTAGCTAGCTTCCGTTCTAAAAGGTTGGATTGCTTACTTTTCAATTCGAGTGGTCAACGACTTGTTTCGGTCAATGGTTGATTTTTTGCTGACTAAGTAATCAACGAAAATCTACTTGTGACAATATTTATTAAGTTGTTATCTGCCTGACATGTTTCGGGTGTATTTGGACATCCATCTTCAGAGGCTTAACTAGAGTCACAGTCTGCTGGCTGTCATTCTACAAGACTACAAGGGGGGACAGCTGAACCCAGGTGTACATAAGGCTTGACATAAGGTGGTTGGTGTTAAGCCTTAGCCTTGGGTTAAGCCTTGATCAAAAAATCCAGTGTTGGTTTCAAAGATGGCAGGTTGCTTGGTTTTTTATTCTTGAAGGGAGAAAAAAACCTAATGAAAACCCGAGTTAGTTGAATTATGTTAAAACGGCATGTCTATGGAAGTTGGAGACCAAGTAGACCACGTAAGAGACGTCGCATAACAAGAACCGCAGTGGACATTCACAGAAAAACAAATTTTCTTCTGCTGCACCCTGAACATGATGCCCTGCCCGACCACGCCACCACCAGGATTTTTTAAATTTGTTTTTCTCTGAATGTCCACCATCCATACTTGGTCTCCAATTTCAATAGACATGCCGTTTTAACATTATTCAACTAACTCGGGTTTCGATTAAGTTTTTCCCCCTTCAATAATAAAAAATCAAGCAACATGCCACCTTTGAAACCAACACTGGGTTTTGATTAAGTTTTTTCTCCCTTCAAGGATAAATTTTATATTACTTATTTAATAGAATTTACATTTGGCTTGCTCTCATAATATTAGCTTGGTATCAAATTTGTGATAAAGCTTTAAAATGATATTGCCTCGTTTTTCTTCATTTTGAAGTATATGCAGGCCGATTGCGTGTGACAAGTACTGTCAAATAATCTTCATAAAACGTATCAAAGTCAACTCAGTTAAATTAGTTTTTCTTGAACTATTTTGTCATTTATGAAGCAAATCATAAGTTATTATACATCACTGAAATCAGAAATAACATGCACTAGTTGGTGGTCTAAAAATCGAATATGGTTCTCATAAGAAAAAAGAAAGTTCATGAAAAACCGCGCAAAAACGAAACGTCGGAAGGAAAATATAAATCTATCATCGACTAGCTGAGAAAAATTGGCAATATGGACTAAAGGTATCTTATCGTACACCATCATTGAATAAGCCAACTTTTTGCAAGTGTACAGGGTGTTATTTTTTTTTTGAATTTTCGGTCTCTTTTTTCGTCCACAATGATTTTATTCAAATTTCTTGTTCAATTAGGAAACTTTTTTGTTTCTTAAATTATTTCCGTGTTTGTCACCGTTTTCAAGAAAATTACAAATTTATCCAAAAAATGACCCCAAATTCTCTACCAATCTAAAGAGGAGTATACAAAGTTGAGATGTTTTTTCTGAAAATATAAATGCAATTTGCTTGAAAACAAGTTGAATAAAAATGAAATTTTCAACACTGTATGCTACAGTTATTTTTAGACATAGAATACGTGGTTTAAGTTTGCATATTAAAACCTGAAACACCCTGTGTATGTTTAATTAAAGAATTTCGACTTTTTAAAACGAAATACTCATCTATATTTTTTTCTGTTAGCTTTTCCGAAACACTTTAACTTTTATGAAGTATATCATATACCTAATTTTAATTGCGATTTAACTCCGTTTTTTATTATAAACATTTTAAATTGTTGTAAGTGACATTCAAAAGTAAAACATTTATGTTTTTTTTTATATAAAATATGAATTTAATTAATTTCTAGAAAAATCCATATTTGATCTACTACTGATGCTGGGTTGTGAAATATGAGAAATATTTCTAAGTGTGTTGGGTCGAAAGGTCCTCACGAGTTGTGGGCTAAATGAGACCAGGTTTGGGAGTTTCTGATTGGTGCAATCAGTGTTTTGAAGGTTATAAAAAGGAATTACCTTATAGAGGGGTTTATTCCAGTTAGTTATTTTATTAGTTAGTAACTTATGTTGTTCAAGTTAAAGAACTTATTTAATAGAATTAAATGGAAGGGTTGACTGTGTGTTTTATTTCACGCTGAAACGAGATCCCAGGTAGTAAGGTTGAATTCAATTCGACAAGTCACGCTAGTCGTGACATATTATTTGTTAGCCGCTAAAAATAGGTAAGATGCTCTACTAGCATTCTGACTGTAACCTTACCTCGTGCCTTTTATTATATTGCCATCTTCAAATACCTGCTTAAATTTTATGAATTTATATTTTTTAAATAATAAGAATTTCTATTCGTGACAATAATCAGTAGGACTTTCCAAAAATACAATAATTTCAGTACGCTGTTTTAACCCAGCGCGCTGATATACCAGGTGTCCAAGAGCACCCTGGACATAGGAGATTAACATGGGAAAACGGTTTTGATTTTTTTTGCGCCTGTACGGTTGATTTGATTGAAAAATCGTATTAATAAAAGTTGTAGTACCTATCACGGACTAGTTTGCTGTATTTTTTTCGGATCTCTAACTTGAGCCCTTTCGTCGTAAAACACGAACAAAAATGAGAAAATTTAAACTTTTGGCCTGCACTGTATAGGCGGTTGTCGGGCAAGGGGTAAACAGGTCATTGTTGCTGGTACGGTTGCTCGACAAACGCTTATACAGTGCAGGTAAAAAGTTTAAATTTTCGCATTTTTGTTCGTGTTTTACGACAAAAGGGCTCAAATTAGAGTTCTGAAAAAAATACAGAAAACTAGTTCGTGATAGGTACTACAACTTTCATTAATACGATTTTTCGATCAAATCAACTGTACAAGCGCAAAAAAATCAAAACCGTTTTCCCATGTTAATCTCCTATGTCCAGGGTGCTCTTGGACACCTGGTATACGTGTTTTGCATAAAATCAATTTTTTAAGGGTCGGTAAAATCCGGTCATCATAAGTTAATTTACGTATACGAATATATGCGTACAGATATGTATGGTAAATACTTCTCAACTTTGCGTATAATTTTCATACGTTTCTAAAGTTGCATATGGTCAGAAATATCCCCCCTGGTGTGTTAGACTACCGTTCAATATGGAATGAATTTTTATACTGATTTTATGCTACATATAACATTGTGTAATATGTTTTATATTATTTTCCTTGTTTCAGATATTCCTCCAGTGAAGCGTGAAGCAAAAAAAAGTCAGTTCTGGTGAACCTCGGACTTCTTATATATTTTGATAATAAACTAAAGATGGAGGCGCGGGTGGTGTAGTTTTATTTGCTCTTTTGATTTGCTGTTATACCATATGCAGCATTGTTCTATCAACATTATCTGGCTGAATGATTTTTATTCAATATCCGACTAAATGGTGAAGTATTAGAAAAATTGCCATTTCTTTAAATGTCAATCTACGCATGGCGAACTAAGTAACTGTGCGGAACTTGACACGGGAAACTAAAATACAATAAACTACTTATTGAATTAATGGTTACATTTGAATTATTGTAAGCGTTTATCGAAATATTTAGTATACTTTCAGTACCAGTCCTGACGTTTCCAACAGTTGTCTTTGATCAATAAATTAATTTTCTATTGAATGACTGAGGTTTGTGAACTACTTGCAGCAGCTACAGAAGACATGGAACTGAGCAGCTTAGCTATCCGCATAAACTTTTGTCACAGTACTAGATTTCCATCTATCCATTGTTTTGTCTCGTTTGTTCTCAAAAATATGCTAAGAGTTCTCTTTTGAAACCGATATTCTTCATCTTTTTTTTGCACCATGTCATGTGCTGCTGCGTCATTAGCCTGTCGTATTTCTGGCGGTGTACAATCCATTAATTCTTGATCGGATGACATTTTTTTAATTTAATATTTGCCAACTTAATATCCGACTTTATTTGACAATTATTTATATTGGTGACTGTTGTTTACCCCATAGCCACGGTAACATATACCTACTTGTTTATTCTGAGAAAATCACCTGCTTGGTAATTTTCCGATAATTGTATTTTCCAGTTTAACTGGTACAAGCTTCAATATCTCGACAGTTTTGTTATCTTAAAGAAAAACAACTCACACGCGATAAATTTTATTCGGTTAACTGTATTTACAAAATATACAAAGTTTAAGAATTAGGATACAAATTATAGTTAAGGTAGAGCCTAAAATATTGTTACACTTTACTGGGTTCTTTTTGATAAGTGAGACTTTTAATAAACTCAACAAACTTTATTTACTAATTACACAACAATTTACAACACTAAAATTCACTTTTAAACCACTAAAGTCACTTTTACCACTTCACTACTTCGTTCTTTGCTTTATCGCGCCACTGTTATTTCACAACTAACTGTCCGTCGTGTGGGCATTCGATTCTCGAATGTTCCTGTATGCACAGAATGTTCCCGTTTGCACAGAATGTTCCCGTTATACGTCCAGTAAACGTGTATTGTATCGCGAACATTCCATCCGATACGCCGCGCCGATCCGAGTTTTAAAAGATACCGGGACATGTCCAAAAGTAGTTGTTTTGTAGATTTGCATTTTACATGGGGTTAAATGGGTAACTTTAAGGCCTAGAGGGTATTTTAAGGCCTAGAGGGTTGAGACTTCGTATTAGGGGGGTAAGTTTGGGACACCCCTGGGATGCGGTGTTGCCAAGTTGTGCACTTTTTTCCCTAAATTTAGGGATATTATGTATAGTGACCCCTCGTTTTTCCCTAAATTTCAGGAAATCTTAATCTGGCTATGAGGCTTTTGTAACAATATAATCGGTGCAAAACTTAATATAATTTAAAACGTGTGCTCGCTTCTAAAGCTATAAAACACACTAATTCGCCTCGGCGCTATTTTTAATATACATTGTTGCCATGTCTTGTTGGATTTGTATCCAACATGCTAGGGCCTTAAGAATTATTAAAGGCTTATAATATACTGCAACCCAAAGCATTGATTTTACAATAAATGTCTAAAAGAAAGAAAACAAGTGACTACGAAAGTCAGTAAAAAATTAGACTACTAAAGTCATAATAATAACTTAAATTACTATTAATTGTTACACCTACATACTAATACATTACTAGAGTATGTTCTTAAAATTTAAAAACTAATAGTAATACCTTATAGTCGCGTTCAAATGGGCAAAACTGCAATTTTAGTTATAGACCTTAAATAATTTCCACTTTGAGTTTTTACTTCCACTACCCTCACTTTATTGTCTTTACCTCGAATAACTTTAGTAATTCTGCCCATTGGCCACTTTAATGATGGTGTATGGTTTTCTTTAAGAAGAACTAATAATTAAATTAGGTACATCAAAACGCCATTTTGGTCTACTTTGAAGTTGAGCCAAGTAATCTTTGAGCCACCTTTGCCGAAAATGTTGTTGCATTTTGGTGCACAGCTTATAAGATCTTAATCTGTTCTTCAATGGAACTTCAATGTAATTTGGTTCAGGAAAACTTGTGATGTGAAAACCAAGTTCAGTGGGTAGCACATCATCCCATTTTAACTTTAAAAACCACAGTTTTTGCATCAACAGTTTAGGCTGAACTATGATTGGCCCAACTAATCCAAGAGGGTCATAAAATTTTGAAATAAAACTTAATGCTTGTCGTTTAGTTAATAGACTGTTAGGGTCGGTTTTTGGAGATGACATTTTGAAACAATCATTTTTTGGAACAAATACTAATCCTAACGTTTTTATTATTGACTCTGTTTTATTAATGTCTACATCATCAAGATGGCACTTTTCTTTAGCTATGTCTTCTAAAAACAACATTTTATTAGAACACCACTTATGAAGTTGAAAAGAACCAAGTTTTAAAAGTTCAATCAATTCACATTTTAACTTCTGTTCATCGTTGTTCAATTGATTCACCTGCTGCTAAAATATCATCTACATATGTATTATTTAAAAGTGCATTTGCAGCCAAAGAAAATTGCGTTTTGTAAGTGTTTGCCAAAAATACCAAACATCTAGTTGCGATGAATGATGAACTTTTAAGACCATAAGTGACTGTTTGTAGTTGCAAACACTGAATTTGAGAATTGGGACTTTCTCGCCATAAGATATTTTGAAAAAGGACGGTGATGTGGACTAATTTCAATCATTCGATACATTTGTCTGATGTCTGATAACAAAACAAATTGATAAGTACGAAAATAAATAAGAATGTCAAATAGAGAATTTTGAACAACGACACCATTATATAAATAATTATTTATTGACTTTCTTGACTTACTTTTCATGCTTCCATCAAAAACTACTCTAAATGAAGTGGTCTTTCGGTCTTCCCTTATTACAGGATGGTGACCCATAAAATATACTTTTCCACTGTTTAAATCATAATCAGTAATATTTACAACTTTTGCATGTCCGAGTGTTAAATATTCATTAATAAATGCTTGATATTGCTCAAAAAATGTCTGGTTAAACTTAAAGCGTTTTTCCAAATTTTCCAATCGTTTATAAGCAATTGAAAAAGAATCACTTAAATTAATGTCATTCAGAGACTGTTAAAAAGGCAAATCAACTTAAAATTTTTTATCAATCAATTTTACAGATTTACAAAATAGCTCTTGATATGCCTTTTGCTCAGTGGAAAACTCAGGGTAGATCTCAGGAACCTTTTTAATTTCCCAAAATTTTGAAATCAAACCTTCAAAATTATCATATGAGGTAAGATGGCATGATAGCAAAAAATTATGACATAATGTAGAAGGCAAAAGACAACCACTAACCACATGCCCAAAAAGAGTATTTTGTAATATTAGCCCATTTTCGAGTTTTATAATACCATTCAGCAAAACTTGAAAACATATGTCAGCTGATAGTAATAATTCGATGCCCCCAGAGCAACCAAAGCTATCAGCCAGCGTAATATTTTCTGGAAATTTAATCTTCCTTAAAATTTCTATACCACCTTGAGGAAAGCTGTTAATTTTTTCAACTATGGCACATTTAACATTAATATTGTAATTAAATACAAGAGAATGCATTTCGACAAAAGCAGAATTTTTTGTAGTGATAGCACTTTCTGATACCCCCAAAATATTTAATTCAATTTCAAATGTTTTTAAATTTAACTTTTCAAATAATGTTTTGTTATTTAATGAAATTTGTGAACCAGTGTCCAATAAGCATCTAGCATACACCCAAGAATTATTCATGTTAATTTTAACTTTAGTTGTTGGCAATAAAACCTCGTGTCAACTTGAATGCATATGAGCTGAAATGCTTTGGTACTGTTCAAAAGTCTATTTACCTGTAATGATGATTTATCCAAATGGAGAAGACTGTTATGCTCCTTGTGACAAACCTGACACCTGAACTTGGATTTACATTTTCCAATATGCCTGTTTAAATACATTCTGCATATTTTGTTCTTGTCTACAAAATAAATTCTATCATTTACAGATAATGTTTTAAACTTTCTGCAATTGTATAATTTGTGACCAGACAGCTTACAAAAAACACAACTGTATTCGTTTTTCTCAAGCTGTACATGATTTGAATAAAAAGTATTGACTTCTTTAATAGTTCCACCAGCAGTTTCTAATGCTGTAGCTCTTGTTTCTAAATATTCTAAAAACTCAGTTAATATAGGTAGTTTTGAAGAATCCCTATCAATTTGAAAAGCTCTGTTTGTAAATGCATCTAACTTTTTTGACAAAATAGATATTAAGATCGTGTCCCAATGGTTTACTGGTTGATTAAGGTTCTTTAGTGCACCAATTTGTTGCCTTACCTTGCTGACAAATTCTTTAATAGGTACTGGGCCACCTTTTTGGATATTAGGTATTTCTAATATGTGATTAATGTGAGAAATTTATAACACAACCTCATTATCATAACGTTTCTTTAAAATTTCAAAAGACTCATTGTAAGAAGAATTTACAATTGGAAGGTGATTAATTAAAGATAGAGCTTCACCTTTCAGATAGCTTCTTAAGTAAAATAACTTTTCCACATCCGAAAGATTTTTATTTCTGTCTATTACGGCTGTAAATATCTCATAAAGTGGTTTGAATTCATTTAAATTTTTCCCATCAAAGTTGGGAATCTCAATGTTAGGCAACTTTGAACACGAAATCTGATCACTTGACTTAACCAACAAAGCAGAGGCATTATTGTCACTAGAATTACCACTATTAAATGTATCTACATTAGAAATGGAAGGAGCAAGCCTTAAGTTTATCAAACTTATGTATACGTAAACAAATGTTATGTAAACAAATATTATAGATTGAAGAAGTAGTCCATTCTCACTCAGTCGTCTCCACAATAAATTTATTGGGTTTTAAACCTTTTTTAAAAAATTGCCCAACGTATTTTACGACGAAAGAGCTCAAGTTAGAGATTTGAAAAAAATCCAGAAAACTAGTCCGTGATAGGTAATACAACTTTCATTAATACGATTTTTTAATGAAATCAACTGTACAGGGTGCTGCATTTTCGATGGTTTTACGGGGTACAGAGAAAACGGTAATAGATAGAAAAAAGTAGCATACGTGTTCTGATCTCTTTTTCTGAGCTGAGATGACTGGCGAAAAGTGGGCGGCGCAAACTTCTTTTGTTTCAAAGATACGGGGGGCTTTTGAAAATTGGTCATTTTGGAACCTCCTCTGTATTTCATTTGCTATTAAAGTTATCAAAAAAGGAAAAACGGTTTTCGGTAGAAGTTTTGACGTAGAATCCAATGGCGTAGTCAGTTTTTTTCTATTACGTTTAGTTTCTGACATATGACAGTAAGTTATATTTTTTAAACGGAACACCCTATATATTTTTAGTTAATTTAATTCTGTTGATTTTTACTTTTTCAACGGTGTATTAAAACATATAAGTTTGTAAACGTTAATCTTGGTAATTAGAAAAAAAGCGTTTTCTTAACAAAAGAGTACTAAATAATAAAAAAAATACCCACAGTCGAAACAAAATTTGGCTATGTTCTTATTAACATGTTACATGTGTTTATAAACAGTTTTTTCAACTTCTACCTTAAAAATAGTAGAAAATAGAAATGGCCACTTTTCTTATTAACGTGACGGTAGAACTGTTTGTAACTTAGATTTTTAATAAGATTTATTAAAAATATTTAATTTTCTGATGTGTTAGTTTATATGATTTCCGATTTTGTTTGGTATTTTAGATATTGGCCTTTTTTCAGCTTAGCAAAGGTCTTTTTTTAAAATAACAGGATTAACCTCTACAAACTTATATGTTGTAACACACCGTTGAAAAGGTAAAAATCAACTGAATTAAATGACATAAAAATATATAGGATGTTACATTTAAAAAAATGTAATTTACTGTCATATATCAGAAACTAAACGGAATAGAAAAAAACTGACTACGCCATTGGATTCTACATGAAAACTACTACCGGGAACCGTTCTTCCTTTTTTGATAACTTTAAGAGCAACTGAAATACAGAAGAGGTTCAAAAATTACCAATTTTTGAAAACCCCCGGTATCTTTGAAACAAAAGAAGTTTGCGCCGCCCACTTTTCGCCAGTCATCTCAGCTCAGAAAAAGAGATCAGAACCCGTATGCTACTTTTTTTCTATGTATTACCGTTTTCTCTGTACCCCGTAAAACCATCGAAAATGCAGCACCCTGTACAGGCGCAAAAAAATCAAAACCGATTTCCCATGTTAACCCTGCCTTAGTCTGGTGGAGTCTAGCAGACCCCAAGCTTTGAATATAGTGGCGCCCCCTTTTTATTAGACAATGCACTTTTCGCAATCTTTTCGCTCTATGTATTCCTGTGTCATGACCCGAATTCACTGATCCAGTGTGTTGTGTACCGCTTTACTGTCCATATCGGTGTTATTCAGCGATATTGTCAGTTGAGACCCCAGCAGACTAAAGTCGATACTTGTTTTTACTACTAATATGTAAGTACATTTTCGCAAATTTGATAAGTACAATTCGTTATTAGATCGCTAACTTTTTGAATATTTTAAGTTTGCAGTT
This sequence comes from Ips typographus, assembly GCF_016097725.1. Taxonomy (NCBI): domain Eukaryota; kingdom Metazoa; phylum Arthropoda; class Insecta; order Coleoptera; family Curculionidae; genus Ips; species Ips typographus. The sequence goes on from NW_028098542.1 coordinate 128,982, forward strand.
AAAACTTTTTTTCTGCTTTTATATATTGCTGAAATTTTACTTTTACATTTTCAAGATGTGCAGTGTAATAACTGCGACATTTTTTAGATTGAACATGGGCGATTTTGAACGGGAACAAGCAAGACTGTTAGCTCTTTATAAAGAAGTGGAATCGGAGACTATTAGCTCTACTTCCGAAATGGACGAAGATGAAAATTCTGAAATAGAACAATTAGAAGAAGATGAACTAGAAGAACGATTTGTCAAACACAGTAATTCGGGCGTAGAGCATGGTCGGACCGAAGCAGAAGAATATACTCATTATCCATTTTACTTAGAAAAGAACCAATCAACAAAATGGTTTAAAATTCCAATTTGTAAAACAGCCAAGACACGTTCTGAAAACATAATTACTCAACGGCCGGGTGTTTGAAAACCTTTCATAGACGCTAAATCACCTCTAGATTGTTGGAAGTTGTTTATTACTGACGATATGATGAGAGAAATAGCCTTGCAGACCAATAAAAAAATTCGAGAAAAAGCTTTTTCTTATGCCGAAAAACATAAATACAAAGTAAAGGATACCGACCACCAGGAACTCTCTGCATGATTTGGTCTCTTGTATCTGGCAGGCTTTTACCGCTCCGGTCGACATAATCTGGACGATCTTTGGTCGACAGACGACACAGGAGTAATGATTTTTCGGAAGACTATGGCTCTCTACAGGTTTAGGTTTATATTGGCCTGCCTCCGATTCGATGACAGCGAAACTCGAGCCGAACGCAAGAAATTGGACAGATTGGCGCCTATTAGATCAATTTTTGATCAGTTTTTCTCTCACACAAAAGACGTTTATTCTCCAGGAGATTATTTGACTATCGACGAAAGATTGCCGTCATTTCGTGGGAGGTGCTCATTCCGTCAATATATTCCAAACAAACCTTCCAAAGATGGCCTAAATTTTTTGCATTAGTGGATGCAAAATGTTTTTATACTGTCAACGTGGAAGTTTATGTCGGACTTCAGCCTAACGACCCTTTCCAACAAAGTCATAAAAGCGAGGACAGAGTAATCCGTTTGATTCAGCCAGTATCTAAAACCGGGCGTAACGTAACATTTGACAACTGGTTTACCAGCTACAGCCTAATCAATAAACTTCTTACTGACCATCGTCTAACCGCTGTTGTTGCAAGTCGCAATACTCTTGTCAAATGTGAAAAACCCATATGTGTCCCGCACTCAGCTATGTTTTGCAAAAATTCTATTAGTAACGGTTTGACTTCTGAATCTGACTAAAATAAGTAGTTAGGCGCTTAGTTACGTATAATAATACTTTTTCTGTTGGATACTTTTTTACTTAGTCACATTATGATTTTTCAAGCATTTTGTTGTTCTTCTTTTGTTTGTATAGAGTATGATATTTTTGTTCTATATTTTTAAATAAATGCAATTTGCAATAAAAACTTGTTTTTAAAATGTATTTTATAAAGTTAGACAAAAATTATGCCTTAAAATATTGTTGATCCAATTTTATTTTGTGGGGTTCATTAGACCCCACCAGACCAAATTCGAAAAAAATGGCAACAGACTAACGGAGGGTTAATCTCCTATGTCCAGGGTGCTCTTGGACACCTGGTATGTCGTACAGAAACGAATAAAAATAATCAAATAATTTGACAAAATGTAAGAACGTCATCGCTTCGTTTTTGTCGTCTTTTAAAATTACAGTTCATTTACGAAACACCGGAGCTAATTAAACTAGAAAAATAATTTATGGACCGTCAAATTAATAATATTGTTCCTCTTACTTGTACCAATAATAACTGAATGTAACTGTTAATTTGGAACTACATTTTACAATTATAACAACAAAACCTTCGTAAGGTATCCAAAAAAACTTACTGGAAAAAAATAATGTATTTGAGTTTGACGGATCACTGCCAAACAGTAATAAAAAAATGTGACATTCTATCATACCCAACTTGTTCTTTGAAAACATTGTTTGACATTTGAATGATATTTAGCCAAATATATAAAACTCCAAGTATTTCTTTTATGCCACTGATTTTAAAAAACCTACCAGTGTGCGACGTCCGGATTTTGATCTTCTGTTTTCTCTTTGAACTTTTTATACGGGTTTCAAAAACAGAAATAAAAAATATTTGGATTCGGAAAACAACAATCGAGTGCGACTTTTTCGTGAGTTTTGGTTACTCGGTATGCGGCGACGTCGCAATTCGATCTTCTTCGTACGTACCATGGGCGCGACTCTTTGAGCCATTTGCCGATACGGTTACTTGTTTATTTTCGACATGTTGCCCCAAATTTTTGCTACTTTTGACGAGAGCTGCTTACACGACCTACCCTAAACGTTTTTTCTCATGTCTCGCAGAAAATTTAAAAACGGATTTCTTGTCACCCCGTTTTGTGTTAGTGTCGTCTTTGTGTCCCAATTTGTTCGCATTGTCGGCCGAATTTGTTTGGTTGTTCTCCGACATTTAAAGCTAAAGCAAAAACATCGGTTTAACTTTGAAATATTTGGAATCACAACAAAACATAACATGATGATGGTGATCTATGTTTACTCTAACTTGCAAAAACATCTTTTTAATATCACAAGTCAAAACATATTAAAACAACGAAATCTACATAAAATATCCACTAATTTCGACTGCACTGTGTAGCCTTTTAAAACCACATCGTTAAGTAAAAAACACAAAGATGTTTTCATGCTAACATCAAGCACCACCCTTAATTTTGTAGAAACACTTGGATTATTAATTACGCAATAATGGGGAATAAGTTCTATATGTTTGTTGAGACGAGTTACTCATTTTTTTTTCTTTGTTTATTGGGTCTTCTGTCTCACACAAAAAAGGTTTGTTGGGAAAATAGAATTTCGCACTATTTTCAACTAAGTTGAAAATAACATTAACCTAGTCGTCCCAACACAAGACCACTGACTTAGGCTCGGTCTTGTTACCTAAAAACGCTGACGTTTCGGTGGAAAATCTACCACCGTCTTCAGAGAATCTAAAAAAGAAAGAACACAACGGCAGAACACAGAAAACAACAACTTAATAAATATTAAACCTGATAATGTTCAATTTGGAACTCTGAGAAGGGTTTTGTCAATAAAAATTGACATAAATTTTGACTTTTGTCATTCCAATAGGAAGGTTATCTATTGTTGTAGTGAAAGGTGGGTTTTATAATGAAAACAAAATTACAAGAAATTTCAGTTTCGTTTGATATGACCAAGTGTTATCTCCTCCTCTAGAATATTTAACCAAGTTTGGTCAATATTAATAGAGGATGTAGCAACACAGGAGTCATGGTTTAATCTAATATATGCACTTTCTTTTATTTTACGTCTTTTTGAAAAAGTTTCTTGGTCTATGATACTACATTCATTCCATTTGACTCTTTGATCATTATCAAACGCGTGTTGGCATATATTAGATTTGTGAAAGTCTCCAGTTCTTAAATAATTTTGGTGTTCTTTAATACGTTTTTTTAAAGGTCTGGAGGTTTCACCAATATAAAATTGATTGCATTCGCAAGGAATTTTATATATCACGTTTCTTGTAGATTCATTTTCATTGTGAGGTTTTGTTTTAGTTAAGTGTGATCTTAATGTGTTTTGAGTTCTAAATATTGTTCTGATGTTATATTTTTTAGCTATTCGTTTGATTTTGTCAGAAATACCTGGAATGTAAGGAATAGTAAATTAGTAAAAGGTAAAATTTCATTTTGATTTCCAGATTGTTTTGGATGTTCTAAATCCCTAAAAGATTTATTAATAAATGTTTCAGGATAGTCATTTTCTTTTAGAACATTTTTAATTAATAATTTTTCTTTATTAAATTGTTCATTATTGCAAATAATTTTGGCTCTATAAAATAAACTTTTTACAATACCTTTTTTTACCATTATTGGATGATTGGATTTGTAGTTTAAATATCTATTTGTGTGGGTTGGTTTTCTGTATACTTTTTTTTCAAATTTGTTTATGTCTTTTTTGATTAGAATGTCTAAGAATGGAAGTTCGTTATTTTGTTCAGTTTCTGTTGTAAATTTGATTGTGGGTTCTATTGAGTTTATGTGAGTTAGAAATTGTTGGAGATGATCATTACCGAATGAATATATTGTGAAAACATCATCAATATATCTCCACCAGATTGTTGGTTTATAATTAAAATTATTAATGTTATTTTCTTCGAAATGTTCCATAAAAATGTTACTTAATATTGGAGACAATGGAGAACCCATTGCCATTCCAGAATTTTGTTGGTAATAATCATCTCCATATTGGAAGAATGTTGTTTTAACACAAATTGTTAAAAGTTCTAAAATAGTGTTTACGCTTAAGCTTGTACGTTCCCCAAGACTTTGAAGACTTCTTGACTTTAGATCACACTTAACTAAAACAAAACCTCACAATGAAAATGAATCTACAAGAAACGTGATATATAAAATTCCTTGCGAATGCAATCAATTTTATATTGGTGAAACCTCCAGACCTTTAAAAAAACGTATTAAAGAACACCAAAATTATTTAAGAACTGGAGACTTTCACAAATCTAATTGTAACAATAGAATTTGCTATGCTGAAAATACTAACTGAAAGATTTTATTTTACAAAACAAGATTGGGTGGCCATGGGACCTCTTCAAGCCACTCGGTGAATGCCCCAGGCTAACTACTCACGGAGAGTGGTGTAGGTTAACAAGCTAAAATTTATACCCTGATGTATAAATCCTGTAGAGCATTAGTTAGGCGATTTGCTTCAAACAAATTTAAGCTAAAAAGATAATGTGTTTGCCGAATAATTTGTCATTAAGTGCAATTGGTAGGCAAATATGAAAAATACAAATTCAATTCAAAATAATTAACATTATCGAGGCTATGAAAGCAGGGAAACAAAATGGGTATTTATGTGTCCATTTAAGCTCGAATATTGTCACGAGGACGTGAAAGAATAAGCGCAAGTTAAAAAACAAAACGGGGTTTGTGTTTTATTATTAGAGCTGAGGGCGAATTGTCAGCAGTCACTCCGCGGTGCGGTATTAAATTGCTTTCATTATACAAAATTTATGTCAATCATCACCATTGGATTTGACACCGGAATATGATATTTCACGATATATCGTGCGAAGGCAATGAACCACAGGTCAGATTAGGCAAAAACGACGCATTGCAACGCCGAGTTTCTCCTTGTTATCGCCTGTTCCGGAATCCCGACATTTTGGTTTAATTCAAAACAAACATACCCAACTGTTCTTGAAAATTATTTTCAAATTTATTGCAAGTCGGTCAATTGATTTAAATTTTGCATGTTAATAAGTTTCAATTTCGTTTGTTATCGCTTCTAAATTACATGGCAAATCTTATTTTTAGTTTCAAGCCACTTTATACCCTGATGGCATATACAAATAAGTATATTGAGATACTGGTTTTCTTGAACCATCCTGTAGAGCATTAGTTAGGCGATTTGCTTCAAACAAATTTAAGCTAAAAAGATAATGTGTTTGCCAAATAATTTGTCATTAAGTGCAATTGGTAGGCAAGTATGAAAAATACAAATTCAAAATAATTAACATTATCGAGGCTATGAACGAAGGGAAACAAAATGGGTAATTATGTGTCCATTTAAGCTCGAATATTGTCACGAGGACGTGAAAGAATAAGCGTCAGTTAAAAAACAAAACCGGGTTTGTGTTTTATTATTAGAGCTGAGGGAAAATTGTAAGCAATCACCCCGCGGTGCGGTATTAAATTGCTTTCATTATACAAAATTTATGTCAATCATTACCATTGGATTTGACACCGGGATATGATATTTCACGATATATCGTGCGAAGGCAATGAACCACAGGTCAGATTAGGCAAAAAGGACGCATTGCAACGCCGAGTTTATTCTTGTTATCGTCTGTTCCGGGATTCCCGACACCTGAGACAGTCGTATACATCCCATAAACTGTCATTAAAAGCAGCCACTCTTGCAGCAAGACTGCTAATACTGTTTGCCGAAGCCCATCGAATGTCTTTTTATATTTATTTTTCACCAAGTTTTAAATTGCACCAGTTGAAATGAGCACCCCTTTGTTTCCTTGTCCTAATACCGGAAACATTTAATTTTAGCAGAACTCGTGGGGCACATTAGAACAAATATCCTGACATTCCCCCCACCCTAGCGGGTGTGGTGAGTATGTCACTCAAACTTGGCACCCAATAATATTGTCACGTTAAGGGGTAGCTCAGAGGGAAGAATACTCAGGTTTCCACAAGTAACCCACTTTTATTAGAACGTAATGAGTTAATGGCTAGACCATAATCTTACCCCCAGATCGCCAAGATGGCGGGGAGCATAATGTGGTCCGGTTTTAGGCAGGAAGAACAAGGGGGGCGACGCTTTATCGGGGATGAATGAACCCTAGACTTATGTCCGAGGGCATTCACCGAGCTGGTAAAGACGTGGAGAACCTAACAAAGGGAGGTAAGTAGGTACGGCAACTTATGCTGCTCGCCCACACTATTTCCTTTGCTAGGGCTGATCTAGGGTGTGGCACTTGGTCACCTACTGCTCCACGTTGCGTTGCACAATAGGCGTACACAGACTAACCCAGAGATCAGTCAGTGACCTCCCTCCCCCAGAGTTCGGTAATTTAGTCGAGTTACGGTGCATCTTTTATATTCGTCAGCGACCTCATTATGCTAACCTTGCTGACTGTGCTGGTTACTGGGTGTGCACCGTTACCACTAACACGGGTGTGACATCTCCCCCTTCCAACAAGTGTTTGCCCCGAACACTAAAAGCAAAACTTATACATAAAGTCTACATATGCTAATTTTAACCTTAAATGCTATAGGGTGTATGAAGGTGGTGGAACGAGTCCTTTATTTCTTCAGCAGATTACAATATGTTAGCTTAGTCCTATTCTTAATGCCTGCGAGAGATAGGGGTGTACTTTAAAACATCACAAATGTTACATTGGGTCACCTTTCAACCTTGCTGTTGCGTCTATCTTATTGCCTTCCTTATTAAGCGAAATTCACGTAAATTGCTCATTGTACCCTTCTTTGGCACCATCGTCTAAGTGGAAACGCTTCACCTAGGCTTCATCTCATCGTAGTGCCTTCTCTTGGCACTGTATTCTCTAAGCGGCAAACTTCATCGCTTAGCTTCATTTCTTCATACTGTGTCCTTTTGCGTGCTCCTTTAGCACACCTATCCTTGGACATGTATACTTCGTCCTAATTAACGTGAGCTCATTTGGAGATGCTTCTTCAGCCCGACTTATTAAAGACTTCGGGTGCACACGGGTGTAAGTAGAACCGTCCTGGCGGGACCCATCTGAAGATGTCAGCTTCTCCAAGACTTGCTGCTTTACTTCCTTAAAAGATATGGCAATTCGTTGATAGACGCAAAAAGGTCGTCCGGTGGCCACTGAAATAAACAATATATATATTTTTTTAAATTAATAAACAAAGAATCCTATAACATGTACTTGCACTTGACCTAGTTTTAAATAAACACACGATACTTGCACTATTTTGCTGTCTCAGCAAAGAACCTAGGTCAGAAATAGCGTCACTGGCTTAGAAAATTGAGACAATGTTATTACTAAACTGCAACTTTATCAAATTAATACAAATATACATATTATTGTGCTCATCTGCACTGCATAGACTGTTGCTTTAGGGCGTCTCCAGGTCGCTCTTGACTTTTCCCTACTCGATTCGGGCAAATGCGAGCCTGTAAACCGGTCCTTCAAAATCTTCAACATCTTCATTTTTCGGAGGGTCGTAGCGTCAGGGGCAGAGCTGGGGTGTGACTACTGATATGAAGATCAGTAGTCCGAGATCAAACGAGGCGCCTCCACCATGTCACGTTAAGGGGTAGCTCAGAGGGAAGAATACTCAGGTTTCCACAAGTAACCCACTTTTATTTAAAACGTACTGACTTAGTGGCTAGACAGTAATCTTACCCCCAGATTGCCAAGATGGCGGGGACAAAATTGATCACCGTAATTGAGGTATTTTAGTTTGTTTAAGTATCAGATTGCTTCGTAATTAAAATTTGATTCTATATGTAATGTTACCCAACTTTGATGTTTTTAGCGTCAGCTTTCATATTGTGATTCAATTATATTCTTTAAATAGATAGTTGTGTAAAGATACTACAAACTAAAATGGACTTATGACTTCTGAAACAGAAATCTAAGAATCTTACCCTTATATGGTCACTTTGTAAAGATACAACTTTAATTACTAGGAATATAAATTACATTCACAGGAACAATAGTTCAATGGTCTAAGGTTTTAAAATATTTCGCAACTGCGGTCAAGTGAACATGTTTATTTTACAGATCGGTGACCTTTTGGGGGCTACAAACCTTGGTACGCAAAAGTGCGAGAAAAACATGTAAGTCTTTTTATTAAACCTCCTGAAATGTTTCATAAAATTAATTTCGCTTGTTTTTTGTTCTTCGTTCAATTTCAGTAATCAGCTATTAAATTTACTTTTATATGCCTGCGGAAATGTAGACGATACGCAGAATTGCAGACTCAATTTCCGTGAGGCGGTAAGGGCTAACAATAACCAACCCTCTTTAAATTTATTGTCTTCATACAGTTCACAGTATTTTGCTGAAACAGAGTATAATGACTGTATAGACATGATCAATGTAAGTTTTTCTACTATCCATATTTATTACTTTTCAGACGTCAACAGTACTTCAAAATGCAGTTTGCGTGACAGGATATTGTAGCTTTGTTCGGTGTTTGCGAAGAATCAACTCGGAAAGATTAGTTAGTACCTTATATTTCTTGAATATAAAATCGATATTATTCACTCAGTTATGCAATTCGAACTCGTGGCGAAAAAATCGTATATTGGTCGCAAATTTCACAGAAAATAAAAACATCATGTCAGACCAAACAACGATAGCCCAAAAATCTGAATATTTTATTACATAATTACAACACTTTGTTTAGCCGATGATAAGACACACATTTAGATATATTTTTGATTTCCTAATCGTTACTTGAATAACGCAAACATTTTAGAACGCGAATTCCCCAAAACACTATGGCAGTGATAACAGAGCAATTCCGAACAATGTGATTTTCTTGGTAATTTCAAAACAGTGATTTTAGTATAATTTGTGTCAATGAAATTATCTTTGTGGCAACCTCTCAGAATTCTTTAGATATCGCTTTGTAACTTTTTTTTTTTCTTCTTTTCGTTAAATAGATCTGTTGATGTAGTCATTTAAAAACGTGATATTGCACTGTTTTTTTTCTCTTAATGAAAAGAGTCAAAACTAGGGTTGACTATTAATAAGTTTGCCTGTTAAAGTACCGACATTCCCAAACATCGAAGAATCGTTATTTTTTGTGACATTTTCCAAATTTGGACACTTAATTAATTAGGATATTTATATGATACAATATTTTTTATTTAATTTATTTTAGACTTACACGGTAAGGATACAATGCCTACTTAACAAACACATTGATCAGACCGCAGTTAAACATTAATATCAAAAATTATGTATTACATAAATATGTAATATGTAAATTATCTTGTTTTCATAGCTTGACTGTTTTTATCATAATTTGTTACTTAAAATAATTATCAACCAAAAATAAATTTCCAGAAAAAGTACCTAATCTTGTTTGTTGAATGACTTATCGAAATTTACGGGTTTAATAAGGAATGTCAGTAAGGACGGGGATTTTCCTTTTTTTTGTTGAAAGTTTCCCTTTCATGGCGTGTAACTTCCGGGAAATTTTACAGTTGGAAAATTACCGCTTTTAGATCGCTGGTTATTAAAACCGGTTAACTGAACAATGAAGGAAGAATTAATTATTGTTTTTAAAAACTATGTTAATTTTATGAAAAGAACTTATGAAGAACTGGAGTAAATTAAAGCATTGATTTGAACAAAGCTTACTTAACATAACTCAACCACTCAAGCTTGTTGAGTGGTATTTAGATGCCCCTGGCATTTTCAATTTTTTTTTGAGGATTGTGGCAATTTTATAAATTTCTTGGAGGGTTTAAAAAACTTCTAGAGACTTCTCGCAATTTTTGGGTAGTTTTCAGTAGTATTTAGAAGACTCTGAAAGTTCTAATATGATTTTATAGGCTTTTTATTTGGAAGGGTTACGTTGTTTTGAGTGGCTTACACATTTGCACTTTGTCAATCTTGCCAAGTTTTTCAGCTGTGACGTCATACTACTTTTGTATGATTATCGGTATAAATTTAATAATTAAAAAAAACCGCCTTGTATATTGAACAAGAATGACATTGCACCATGTTTGATGGTATTCTAATAATATCTTATCGCCTAGAATTAAATCCAAACAATACTCATGTTTCGTTAGTTTTTATATTATTATCTCTCTAATGCTTTCATTTTCAGATTAGTCAATGTTACTCTGAATCAAGCCAGGACAATCCTGCTGAAGAACAACAGGATCAAGTAATTCTTTACAAAAATATAACTTCGTGTATTTTGACTATCGCTAGATGCTCCTCTATCAACCCGATTACTGGTCAATCACAATCCAGTACTATCACTACGGTGAATTACAATTCGTATGGACAACCACGCTATTCAACTAGTTTAGTATCAAACGCTTTGCAGATTAATCCTTCAGGAGATTTAAGAATATTGGCTTTACCTGCCACAAGCACAATTCAAGACATTTATTTATGTCCATTTCAAGCTAATTTAAGAGAATCTACTTGGCCAGGGTACAACTGCTGATGTTTTATGATTATACATAAATATTAGGTCTTTGATTAGGGTTCGAAGGTGTAAACAACCCCAATCAAGGAACTGCTTTTGTGAGGTAAATTAGTTCAGATTTAGTAGAAAATCGAATGTACAGTGACATCTATTGTTAAGAAATGGCGCTGAAATAAATACTTATTAATCTATACTGTATGGTGTTGTGATTTCCTATCTCAAAAGTATTAGATGTTCATCAGCTGAAGCTATCTACACTCAATAGATGGTGCCACGACTGGTTTTCTGTCCGTCCAGACGTCATTTTTACAACGCCATCTGTCACCCAGTACCCCAACATAAGATGGTGCTCTCTTTTCAGCTACCATATGGAGATGAAGATTGAAGATTGCTTATTGCTTTGACCAATTGATCTTGACCATAGTTTTGACTATCGGTTTTGGTTTTTGGACTTTTGCGCATTTTTGTAGTTGGTGTTAGCAGTTAGCGCCCTTTTTTCGAAATAACGCAAACTACAACTTATTGACAGAGCGATAAAACAGTTAATTTTAAAGAATATTTATTATTTGTAGGCTCCGCCCAGCTGCCTGCCAATGTGTCCAGCTACCAACTTTCCAGCGGTTCACTTACTATATAGTTCATACATACAATAATAGAAGTTATTAAAAAAATATGAATGATCCTAAGAAATTTGTGAAAAATACTCTTTTTAGTCCTTCAGTGACTGGGAGTACCTACGAGGACTTCACACAACATGCTATTTTGCTCCCTGCTATGGAAAAACCACCACCAAAACCTGTAGTAAATATTGTTCCTGTAAATAATTTGTGCACTAAAATTAAACTTTTTCAATTTAAATTAATTTTGCTATTTAGCTAGTTTTGTTTATTACTGTACTATGAGTAATAACAAGTTCCTGTGTGCCTTTTATGATTGCTCACTCAACTTGTCAAAGTTTTAATTTGAAAAGAAGAATCTTGAAACTTAGTATAACAATTCCTTGACTTAACAGGTGTTAAGATTCATTAGTCCTTTCACATAATTTTATTCAATGACAGAAATTTCTGTAAAATACAACAAAATGCAGCTACAAATAAATGTGGAAATGTAATTATCAGGGTAACATGGATAACAAAAAAGCATAATTATTACTGTTTATTCTAATAATCTAGTATATTAGTTATTTGTACTAATGAGTAGTCAATGCAAGTCTCTTAGACCAACATCTCATCTTTTGTTGAAGGGATAATTGGTTATATTTTTGTCATTTCAAAAATGACCTGTGGTATATAATAAAAATATCCCACATCTAAGTAGCAGGCATGGTTAATACAAGAGCTAAGTGGAATAATCTACATGAAAAAACGGTTTTTTTTTTTGCTTCACCAAAATGTCGGAATTTTGTAGGTAAATTTTGATTAAAACTACCCTTTTTTGATAGGGTATGCATTATTATATGCGTATGACCACCAAAACGTGCCACCCCCTCTTTTTGTTTGTTGTTTTCATTTTACTTACCACTCCCTTCAAACGTTTCAATATATCTTGGAAAACTCAGTGGTTTCAACTCTCAAATTAACATATGACCAATAAACCCTCTTACTTAGGTTGAAAGAATTATCATTTCTACCTTCTTTTGCCTTAAAATTAATCTAATTAAAGGGTAAATAATTTGTAATAAAATAAAAGCACCCAAGATTCTACAAATGTTATATCAAAGTAGTAAAATTTCTCCAAAAACATAAAACACATCGTCATTACGTACTGCTGCTACTTCTTCTAGCATTACTGGAACTGCGTAAACTATCAGAAAACTCCAGAACTAAAGTATCCCATAGATTCATCTGATTTTGCTCTGCTATGATAGTTTGAATTAATTGTCAGATCCTCCTCCCTCTGTAAGACCGCAATTCGTATGACCTTCTAGACTTGCACTTTTTTATTAGCACAATAATAAGCACTACTAGTAAAATAATGAAAAGTATTACTCCTAGTACTATGGCAGCTATTACTCCGATGCTTGGAAGAGTTTCTGCAAATGAAAACTGTTAAAATACAGAAGTTGGCTGTACAGGAAACTTACGATAAGCATTAACACTGTAGCTTTTCTGATTGCCTTGTCGATCAACTGCTATTAGTTGTAAATCAGGATTGCAGCAGGACTCACCTGCAATTGAATTTCCTGTAATTGAATTTTTAGTACCTACAGTGTATCCGTATGGGACGAATAAGCCTTTGGGGATTCTGTTTAGTCGCATTAAGCCTGCAGCAACAAAATCAATATTAACTGAAGTTTAAAAATTTAAAGTAATAAAGTTTGAAAAACTTGAGTCTACATCTCTAGCCACAACCTCTATTGTGCAAATGCCTTTATAACACTGGGAAAAAAGGACTTCTGTGCAGTCACTTTTGTAATGATATTCCAATTCCGGAGCAGTATCATCCATTATTTGTACTCCCACATCTATCAATACTTTCTTTTGTACAGTTTGAAAACCGCTTTTTACAATAAAACTGATTTCGTCTTGATAATTTCCTGAACGGGTTAGTATTGATAATATGACCATAGTGTGTCCCTGTGGCTCTAAATAGCTCCTAAGAACATGATGCATTTATTATTTATAATTACTAACAATTATAAGCTTACTGAAAGCTTGACAGTCTGTGTAAAATGGCTCTAGAATGAGTACATTGGTATGTAATATATTGAGCCGTTGTTCCATGGTTGGTGATTTCGAAATATATTTGGGCCCATGTTTGAGCATCTGTCGCAGTAAATAGTTTAGATCCCAGCCCAACTTCAATTGAAATTAACTGAAGAGGGTAAATGTCGCTTTTTCTAGAAAAGTAACTCAAACGTTGAAAGTAGTGACCTGTAAATGTATTTATAGTTTCGACACTAATTTCGCTTTTAAAATACAGACCTTTAACATCCTTTCCTTTAATTAAAGTATACAAAGGCTCTGCGAGTCGCGATTTACTTAATATATCAATGGCATTTTTATTTCCAATATCCGTTGTGTTATCTCTATTTTCAGTGATATAGTTTAGATGGCCGTTGTTGAATTTATAACTTATATTTTTCAACAATGTCTCGCCATTACTATCTAACAAGCTGACGTCGGTTATATGACTTATATCGCCGGTAACGCCTAATTTCAACATATCCTTGTTTACTGAGTTATTCCCTAGAAAATATATTTATTTATTTCAAAATCTTTGCACTTTCTTTTATATACGCAGGGTACCAGTACAAAGTACATACTTTGTCCTTGACCGTGGAGGAAATGTTTGAAACCTATTTTTAAGTTTTTCACTACGCGGATCTATTCAAGTATTCAGCCTAAATTGCGCAACAATGTTTCGTCTGACACATTTAGAGCATTTTGATCTCGCAAGTTAAAGTAGTAAACAAAGCATTAACGCAGATTGTGTCTTTATTTTGTATATAACCCAAAGACTAAGCGCAAAGAGCAATAAGGTCGAGAATTTTTTCCGATCAATAGTTTGTGTTTGTGATGATGTGCTTACTGGTCAAGGTTTATATCATTTATTTAATATTGATAGTTCATTAATAGTCGTTGCCCTGGTAATCAAAGTGTTCCCTCAGTGTCTGTGGTTATTTCCATTGTAAGTTTTGTGCTTCCATTCACTTACTTACCTTTTGATCATCAGGAAATCTTACTGTATCCAAGAACTTTTTAGTAAAAGCAAAAACAGTACATTATAAGCCTCTTGCTGGTTTTTCAATTTTAATCTCCAAGTTCCCACAATTAATATAGTAGTTGTCGAAAAATTCAGATGTATTTCCATACCTCCATCCATGTCATCAAAAAAGATCCTTTAGAGAATTTAATTGGGTTCCTAGTAGTTTCATTGACAAATAAGAGCCCGTAGCCTGTTGTAAAAATTATTAGGGCACAACCAAAGTATTGTTGTATTTAATTTATATTACCACCCGGAGATGTAAGCTCCGCTTTGATGTAAAATGAAGCTTTGATAGTGATGTGAATGGCAGTAACAGCAGAATCTATAGGAAATGTGTACTTAACAAACACATTGATCAGACCGCAGTTAAACATTAATAATTACTATTATTAACGCTACTAATCATTAGTACATACGAATAATATACTTATCAAAAATTATGTATTACATAAATATGTAATATGTAAATTATCTTGTTTTCATAGCTTGACTGTTTTTATCATAATTTGTTACTTAAAATAATTATCAACCAAGAATAAATTTCCAGAAAAAGTACCTAATCAATTTAATAATTAATGCGAACGTAAATTTTGCAGTTGAATGACTTATCGAAATTTACGGGTTTAATAAGGAATGTCAGTAAGGACGGGGATTTTTCTTTTTTTTGTTGAAAGTTTTCCTTTCATGGCGTGTAACTTCCGGGAAATTTTACAGTTGGAAAATTACCGCTTTTAGATCGCTGGTTATTAAAACCGGTTAACTGAGCAATGAAGGAAGAATTAATTATTGTTTTTAAAAACTATGTTAATTTTATGAAAGGTACTTATGAAGAACTGGAGTAAATTAAAGCATTGATTTGAACAAAGCTTACTTAACATAACTCAACCACTCAAGCTTGTTGAGTGGTATTTAGATGCCCCTGGCATTTTCAATTTTTTTTTGAGGTTTGTGGCAATTTTAGAAATTTCTTGGAGGGTTTAAAAAACTTCTAGAGACTTCTGGCAATTTTTGGGTGGTTTTCAGTAGTATTTAGAAGACTCTGAAAGTTCTAATATGATTTTATAGGCTTTTTATTTGGAAGGGTTACGTTGTTTTGAGTGGCTTACACATTTGCAGTTTGTCAATCTTGCCAAGTTTTTCAGCTGTGACGTCATACTACTTTTGTTTGATTATCGCTATAAATTTAATAATTAAAAAAAACCGCCTTGTATATTGAACAAGAATGACATTGCAGCATGTTTGATGGTATTCTAATAATATCTTATCGCCTAGAATTAAATCCAATACTCATGTTTCGTTAGTTTTTATATTATTATCTCTCTAATGCTTTCATTTTCAGATTAGTCAATGTTACTCTGAATCAAGCCAGGACAATCCTGCTGAAGAACAACAGGATCAAGTAATTCTTTATAAAAATATAACTTCGTGTATTTTGACTATCGCTAGATGCTCCTCTATCAACCCGATTACTGGTCAATCACAATCCAGTACTATCACTACCAGTGGCGGCTCCTCAATAAGTGCACATGTGCACGTGCACTCCCAAATTTTGAGTCCAAAAATGCATGTTTTTATTATAAATTTCATAATGATTGAAATAATTTTCTATTAATACGAAGTATTAATCTTGGAAATAAATAAGCTTTGTAGCCGGTTTAGGTTTTAAATCCTTTATTTCTAATTTTAAAGTATTAAAAACTAACTACAACAACATTCGTCCACAACAACCTTCTTAATCCTCCCTTGTCACACGTCAGTTCTGTCAATTCTTCCGAAAAGGCACTGTCAAACGTCAGTCTGTCACTTTAAAGTCCCTGCAACCCGCCTTACACCGGCTTGTACGGTGGGCTGCATACCTGGTCGCTACATCCTCCCCCTTTGGATTCTGCAACGTCCCGGGAAGAATCCAACAACTTAAATGGTGTTCTTCCTAGGTCGTCCCCTTTTGCGGATAGGGACTACGGGCTGTGGATCTGGATCGTCATTCCCGACAAATCTTCGTATTGCCGATACGTGATAGGTTCCCAAAGGCGTATCAGTTTTACCTACTTCAGCTATCTGATAGGTGGTTGGTGATATCTTCTTCAGGATAACGTAAGGTCCGTCCCGACGAGGCGCAAATTTGGCGCTGAAACCCAGGGACGCCTTACTTAAGGCATGAACATCTATTAAAACTTTTTCGCCTGGCTGATAGTTCTCGCCTTCACGACGATGTCGGTCCTGGAGTGCTTTAGAGGCATCTTGGCGACGTTCGCAATTTTCACGAGCACGCGACAGATTGTTTGCAATCACTCGAAGATATGAACCGATTTGATGGTTAAAGTTTTCGTTCTCGATAACCCCACGAAAGTCTCGGTATACTTCGCCCGGTGTGCGCAATTCCCGACCGAAGCACAACTGTGCAGCACTAAATCCAGTTGCGTCGTTCCGGGCACTGTTTATCGCGAATCGGATAGATGGTAAATGTTCATTCCACTTACGATGATTCTGCTGCGTTAATATCGCCAGTTGCGTTTTGAGATCACGATTTCGTCTCTCGACCGGATTGGCTTCCGGATGATACAGCGGCACAAGATTTTGTACGAATCCTAGGGTGTATGCGACGTACTGCATTACTTCTGCAACGAATTGGGTGCCATTATCGCTTATGACGCGCCGTGGTGTTCCATAGCGAAGTATAATTTCATCTATAAGCACTCGTGCACAGGCTTCGGCGGTGGCTACCTTTAGTGCAAAAAGTTCAACCCATTTGGTGGTAGGGTCTTCAATGATAAACACCCACTTCTCTCCAGTTTCAGCTTCCGGAAGCGGACCAAACAAGTCCACGGACAACACCTCGAATCGTTGAGCTAGCACAGGAGTCTGCAGAAAGCCAGCTGTGTTTTCTGTTGTCTGGTTTGAACCGTTGGCATTGGATGCACTTCTTAATGTGGTTCGTGACGTCGCGTCTCATAGTCGCCCAATAGTACTTGGATGAAACTCGATGCAATGTCTTGTCAAGGCCATAATGACCGGCAACTGGGGAGTCATGACATTCGAAGAGAATTTCTGAAATATTCTCTTTTGGTACTACAAGTTGAGCGTCCTCCGAGTCAGTATCAGACGAGTAACGATAAAGCACGCCATTCATCATAATGAATCCCCGCTCTGTCCATCGTTTTAGGTCAACTTGATTTTCAGGATTTTCGAAACAGTTAATGATTTTAACAACATCAGGATCATTGAGTTGCTTCTTACGCAGGTCTTCAAGTGGCATTTTAGGCAGGTCGATGGTAACTGAGCAAATACCACAAAATTCAGCTTCCTCGGTGCATGGCGGCCTAGATAATGTATCAGCAACCACATTACATCGTCCTGGTGTATATTCAATATCTAAGTCAAATCCTTGTAGCAATAAGGCCCATCGTGCTAAACGTCCACTTGGAGATTTAAGTGTCATCAACCAACGTAGTGGCTGATGATCTGTGAGTATGCGGATTTTACATCCTTCGATGTATCCTCGAAACTTTTGAACAGCAAACACGACTGCTAGGGCTTCACGCTCCGTTGTAGAGTAATTCCTTTCGGCTTGCGTGAGAAGACGGCTTGCATATTCAACAGGGCGTTCGTTAGGTCCCTCCCCCTGGAGCAGACATGCTCCGATTGCGTATGAACTTGCATCCGTTCGTAGCACATAAGGTTGAGTTGGATCGGCCTGACGCAGTATTGGGGCACTAGTAAGTAGTCGTTTCAAAGTGTCAAACGAGTTTTGTTGAGTCTGTCCCCATCTCCACACAGCGTTCTTCTTAGTCAATTCCGTAAGTGGCTTTGCTGTTCCAGCAAACTCTGGAATAAAGCGTCGAAACCAGGAGGCAGTTTGTATGAAGCTAAGTAAGTGCTTTACATTTCTTGGCGGTGGTAGGTCAGCTATGGCAGTAACTTTATCTGGATCCGCTGCAATGCCTTCACGTGTAAGTCTGTGTCCAAGGTACTTTACATTTGCACATAAAAACGAACACTTCTCGCGATTAGCAGTAAGTTTAAATTGCCTCAGTCTTGCAAACACTTTGTTTAGGTCCTCAATATGCTTCTGAAAAGATGGCGATAATATAATAATATCGTCGAGATAAGCAAGTATTGTAATATCAGGTAATCCTGTTCGAAATTTGTCAATTAACCTCTGAAAGGTCGCTGGTGCTGTCTTAAGCCCGAAAGGCATGCGCTTGAAACGAAAAGTGCCAAATGGAGAGACAAAAGCAGTTTTGTCTCTATCGGAGGGTTTCACTGACACTTGCCAATATCCTGACCGCAGGTCTATAGTAGACATAAACGGAGTAGATCCGGTGGCATGAAGAAGATCGTCCATTCGTGGTATTGGATAACAGTCAGAAATAGTAATGCGATTTAAAGCACGGTAGTCCACGCAAACGCGCAGTTTGCCGTTCTTTTTGGGTACTAAAACCACTGGCGCTGAATATGGAGACTCACACTCTTCGATTACTCCTTCCTGAATCATTTTATCGAGCTCCTCTTTCAGGTATTCCTTCTTCATAGGTGACATGCGATAGGGCGGCGATGACGTTGGTTCAGTCGAAGTTAGATTTATGGAGTGCTCTGCGTACGGAGTCGGTTCTGAAAAAACTTCAAAAACATCATTGTTGAGTAATATTAAATTTTCTAGCTGCAGGCGTTGTTCATCCTCGATTATGTCTCCACTAGCTTCATCATCTCGAAGGTGTAGGTGTTGATTTAAAATATTAATTTCACAATCGTGATTCGACTGAGATGGTGGTGTACAAAATTTGTGAAAATTTCCAGGTTCTTCTGCAAAGGCCCATCTCATTCGAGGTATATCCAAATAATATTTGACATTTGTATGAAGTCACATCCTAGTAATGTTTTTGAGTTTGTATACTCAGGCATTGCAATAAAGAACATTGTCAAAAGTTTGCTCTGCACTTGTACTTGACATTCGAAGCGAACAGCATGTACATTACGAGGTTCCCCATCTGCAAAAGAAACTGTCAAACTTATTTTCGTAGAGGGACAGCTAACTTGTTTTAGATGTTGATACAGCTTTTCACCGGCAATACTGTACTTTGCTCCAGTATCGACAGTAGCAAGGCCTCGCAATCCTGCAATTTCAATCTCAAGAAGGGGTTTTTCATTTGAATATGAACTTGAGCAAATTTCAAGGTTTAAAACATCCACAGAATTGGTCTCAGATGGACCGGGTCTTTGAGTTCTTCGGCACTGTGGACAGTTACTGCGAAGGTAACCAGCAAGTCCACATCCATAGCAAGAAAACTGGGTTTCGCTGTGGAACTCGAGGTGGAAGTATTGACAACTTCCGTAGGTTTTGTAGACGCATATTTACGACATGCTTCAATAGTGTGACCAAAATTATGGCAAAATGTGCATTTCGGACGTGAAAGTTTAAATTTCTCCTCATCTTTCACTTTGGGCGAAGAGTTACTGAGATTACTGTCAAAGTTTTCTGAGAAGTTAGCTTCAACAGCTCTAGCTTTTGTAATTAACGTTTCAAAAGAATTAATGGAATCACGTGGGACATTTCGTCTAATACGACTATGTAATAGGCCATATATCATGTCAATTTGACTCTTTAAAGGTATAGGCTCATCAGCTGATGGTAATTTGGACAAAAGGGCTCTTGCTTTATTCACAAATATATCTGTAGGCTCCTTACCTTGTTCTTTGGAGAACAGTTCACGGTAAATTTGATATGGAGGCTGGTTTCTTCCAAAAGCATGTTGCAAAGCTTCCATGGCATCTTTCCATGTTGTCACAGTTGTTTTTGCACCTTGCCACCAGGTTGCAGCATCACTGTCTAATAGCATGGATAAACCGAGAAGTGCATTTGCATCAGATACATTTGCACACTGTTTGTACACTGAAATGCCATCGATAAAGGCATCAACACTGTCTGTACGTTTGCCCGAAAAGCGCGATTTGCAGTCCACAAAGTTTCCTTCTGGTATGAGTGCAGGCACCGGTTCCACGTTACGGGGAACGTTTGTCATTACTCCAGCAAGCAGTTGTTGTAACAATTCCTGTGTCATTACGATGTTGGTTGCCATGGTGGATAATTCAACGTTGGGTTGTTGGCTTTTTGCAGATTCACGTCTGAGGTATCGCTGAGTTCGGGAACTGTCTTTTTCCATTAACAGGGCACCAAAACGTTGGTGATTGGCGGCAAACTAAGCCGAAAAGCAGACGCAGAGAATCAACAAGATTGCTCCGAAAAGTCTGAGAAAAACACTAATACACGAAAAAGGATTTACCGGCACCACGTTGGGCAGCTACTTTGTAGCCGGTTTACGTTTTAAATCCTTTATTTCTAATTTTAAAGTATTAAAAACTAACTACAACAACATTCGTCCACAACAACCTTCTTAATCCTCCCTTGTCACACGTCAGTTCTGTCAATTCTTCCGAAAAGGCACTGTCAAACGTCAGTCTGTCACTTTAAAGTCCCTGCAACCCGCCTTACACCGGCTTGTACGGTGGGCTGCATACCTGGTCGCTACAGCTTTTATTAATAAATAAACGAAATCTGGACGAATTACGGATCATCGCCGCCACCGTGCACCGTGTGCCGTGGTAAAATCAAGTGCACAGCTCATGGGTATAGTAAATCTGATTGGCCGAACTTCCGCCGTCCGCCCCCTCTGTACCCCGCGACTGTCTAGAGTCAGTCGATGTTTTAAGCTGGCCCGTGTGCACAATTAGATCGTGCACTCGGGATTTTTCTTATCAGTCACGTGTTATTTTTCTTCGCGACTTTTTAAAATGCCTCCAGTATTTCCTAACGTTAGTGTGCAATATTTGAAAACAATTACATATTTTAAAATTGTAGGAATTTTGGGCGTGGTCTCAAAAAATTTTTCGTCTGCGGCGCTAATTGGCCCTCTTTTTGTGCACTACCTTTCAAATTTACTACGAGCCGCCACTGATCACTACGGTGAATTACAATTCGTATGGACAACCACGCTATTCAACTAGTTGAGTATCAAACGCTTCGCAGATTAATCCTTCAGGAGATTTAAGAATATTGGCTTTACCTGCCACAAGCACAATTCAAGACATTTATTTATGTCCATTTCAAGCTAATTTAAGAGAATCTACTTGGCCAGGGTACAACTGTTGATGTTTTATGATTATACATAAATATTAGGTCTTTGATTAGGGTTCGAAGGTGTAAACAACCCCAATCAAGGAACTGCTTTTGTGAGGTAAATTAGTTCAGATTTAGTAGAAAATCGAATGTACAGTGACATCTACTGTTAAGAAATGGCGCTGAAATAAATACTTATTAATCTATACTGTATGGTGTTGTGATTTCCTATCTCAAAAGCATTAGATGTTCATCAGCTGAAGCTATCTACACTCAATAGATGGTGCCACGACTGGTTTTCTGTCCGTCCAGACGTCATTTTTACAACGCCATCTGTCACCCAGTACCCCAACATAAGATGGTGCTCTCTTTTCAGCTACCATATGGAGATGAAGATTGAAGATTGCTTATTGCTTTGACCAATTGATCTTGACCATAGTTTTGACTATCGGTTTTGGTTTTTGGACTTTTGCGCATTTTGTAGTTGGTGTTAGCAGTTAGCGCCCTTTTTTCGAAATAACGCAAACTACAACTTATTGACAGATCGATAAAACAGTTAATTTTAAAGAATATTTATTATTTGTAGGCTCCGCCCAGCTGCCTGCCAATGTGTCCAGCTACCAACTTTCCAGCGGTTCACTTACTATATAGTTAAGTATACATACAATAATAGAAGTTATTAAAAAAATATGAATGATCCTAAGAAATTTGTGAAAAATACTCTTTTTAGTCCTTCAGTGACAGGGAGTACCTACGAGGACTTCACACAACATGCTATTTTGCTCCCTGCTATGGAAAAACCACCACCAAAACCTGTAGTAAATATTGTTCCTGTAATAATTTGAGTACTAAAATTAAACTTTTTCAATTTAAATTAATTTTGCTATTTAGCTAGTTTTGTTTATTACTGTACTATGAGTAATAACAAGTTCCTGTGTGCCTTTTATGATTGCTCACTCAACTTGTCAAAGTTTTAATTTGAAAAGAAGAATCTTGAAACTTAGTATAACAATTCCTTGACTTAACAGGTGTTAAATCATTATTTCCATCAAAAGTAAAAGATTTGCAATTTATGGGTTCTTTGAGTTGCATAATCATCTCTTTCAGTATACCCTCAATCAATGCCATAGGAGATCATCATGCCATTATCATGCTAGAGCAATATTTGTTAGAGAAATTAAGGTCATTGTAAAAGAAGTGAATAAATACTCTATATTAGAGATATTGATATTATTAATCAAATAACAAAATTATATTATTTATTTTCCAAAGTAAGATTCATTAGTCCTTACACATAATTTTATTCAATGACAGAAATTTCTGTAAAATACAACAAAATGCAGCTACAAATAAATGTGGAAATGTAATTATCAGGGTAACATGGATAACAAAAAAGCATAATTATTACTGTTTATTCTAATAATCTAGTATATTAGTTATTTGTACTAATGAGTAGTCAATGCAAGTCTCTTAGACCAACATCTCATCTTTTGTTGAAGGGATAATTGGTTATATTTTTGTCATTTCAAAAATGACCTGTGGTATATAATAAAAATATCCCACATCTAAGTAGCAGGCATGGTTAATACAAGAGCTAAGTGGAATAATCTACATGAAAAAACGTTTTTTTTTGCTTCACCAAAATGTCGGAATTTTGTAGGTAAATTTTGATTAAAACTACCCTTTTTTGATAGGGTATGCATTATTATATGCGTATGACCACCAAAACGTGCCACCCCCTCTTTTTGTTTGTTGTTTTCATTTTACTTACCTTCCAACCTTTCAATATATCTTGGAAAACTGCCTATAATGCTCAACTCAGTGGTTTCAACTCTCAAATTAACATATGACCAATGAACCCTCTTACTTAGGTTGAGAGAATTATCATTTCTACCTTCTTTTGCCTTAAAATTAATCTAATTAAAGGGTAAATAATTTGTAATAAAATAAAAGCACCCAAGATTCTACAAATGTTATATCAAAGTAGTAAAATTTCTCCAAAAACATAAACACATCGTCATTACGTACTGCTGCTACTTCTTCTAGCATTACTGGAACTGCGTAAACTATCAGAAACTCCAGAACTAAAGTATCCCATAGATTCATCTGATTTTGCTCTGCTATGCTAGTTTGAATTAATTGTCAGATCCTCCTCCCTCTGTAAGACCGCAATTCGTATGACCTTCTAGACTTGCACTTTTTTATTAGCACAATAATAAGCACTACTAGTAAAATAATGAAAAGTATTACTCCTAGTACTATGGCAGCTATTACTCCGATGCTTGGAAGAGTTTCTGCAAATGAAAACTGTTAAAATACAGAAGTTGGCTGTACAGGAAATTTACGATAAGCATTAACACTGTAGCTTTTCTGATTGCCTTGTCGATCAACTGCTATTAGTTGTAAATCAGGATTGCAGCAGGGCTCACCTGCAATTGAATTTCCTGTAATTGAATTTTTAGTACCTACAGTGTATCCGTATGGGACGTATAAGCCTTTGGGGATTCTGTTTAGTCGCATTAAGCCTGCAGTAACAAAATCAATATTAACTGAAGTTTAAAAATTTAAAGTAATAAAGTTTGAAAAACTTGAGTCTACATCTCTAGCCACAACCTCTATTGTCCAAATGCCTTTATAACACTGGGAAAAAAGGACTTCTGTGCAGTCACTTTTTTAATGATATTCCAATTCCGGAGCAGTATCATCCATTATTAACCGCTTTTTACAATAAAACTGATTTCGTCTTGATAATTTCCTGAACGGGTTAGTATTGATAATATGACCATAGTGTGTCCCTGTGGCTCTAAATAGCTCCTAAGAACATGATGCATTTATATTTATAATTACTAACAATTATAAGCTTACTGAAAGCTTGGCAGTCTGTGTAAAATGGCTCTAGAATGAGTACATTGGTATGTAATATATTGAGCCGTTGTTCCATGGTTGGTGACTTCGAAATATATTTGGGCCCATGTTTGAGCATCTGTCGCAGTAAATAGTTTAGATCCCAGCCCAACTTCAATTGAAATTAACTGGAGAGGGTAAATGTCGCTTTTTCTAGAAAAGTAACTCAAACGTTGAAAGTAGTGACCTGTAAATGTATTTATAGTTTCGACACTAATTTCGCTTTTAAAATACAGACCTTTAACATCCTTTCCTTTAATTAAAGTATACAAAGGCTCTGCGAGTCGCGATTTACTTAATATATCAATGGCATTTTTATTTCCAATATCCGTTGTGTTATCTCTATTTTCAGTGACATAGTTTAGATGGCCGTTGTTGAATTTATAACTTATATTTTCAACAATGTCTCGCCATTACTATCTAACAAGCTGACGTCGGTTATATGACTTATATCGCCGGTAACGCCTAATTTCAACATATTGTTACGATTTCCCCGTGGGTTTACACAAAGTCAGTTTAACTCAACAATTAATAAATTTATTTACACTTTAAAACACTCCGTATAATAATTAACTCAGCTACTAAAAACCACTACTACAATTCCACAATTATTTCACTATTTAAACTTTACCGCGTTCCCAAATTCACTACTCCTCCCGCGGTCGACACCGCGTCTTTTATATACGCAAACCACGTTCTAGAGTGACCGCGAAACGCTTCGCGATTTGCCTCGAATATTAACGATTCTTCCAGGTGTGGCGCTTCCTAACTGTGGCCTACTTTAAAACGCGCCCGGCCAGACCCGGCGCTTCGATTCCATCCCGAATCGAGTATAGTAGGCCCAAACCGTAACACTGCCCCCCTCTTAAAGCTGATCGTCCCGATCCGCTTCATCTACTCCCTGGTATTTCTTGAGTCTGTCCAGATGGACAATTTTCATCTTGCTTTTGGGGCTGCGTTGGACTCTGTACACGGACGTCGTTTAACCTTTTTACCACATTGTAAGGTCCCTCCCAAACAGGTGTTAATTTCGGTGATTTGCCTTTCTTCCTCTGAGGGTTAAACAACCAAACTTTATCATCCTTCTGGAACCCTCCCGAATTGGCCCTCAGATCATAACGAGCTTTCCTCTTATCGCTAGCTAGATTCAAACTTTCCCTGATCAGATCATGGATGTTCAGTAATCTGTCTTGCAACTCGTCAACGTAGTTCTCAATGTTCGTGCTTTGGCCTGTTGGAGATCCGAACACCACATCACATGGAAGTCGAAGTTCTCGACCAAACAGAACTTTAGATGGTGACTGTCCCGTGAGTTGTGGACTGCTGCTCTATAAGCCTTCTGATGCTGATCAACAACCTTCGAGAGATGTTGCTCTATGGTCTTATTAAATCTCTCGACCATTCCATCCGACTGAGAATGAAGCGGCGTTGTTCGGGTCTTCCTAATGCCTAGCAGATCACAGAGCCTCTGAAAGAGCTTGGACTCAAAGTTTCGTCCTGATCAGAATGTAACTCCAACGGCACACCAAATCTACTGAAGACATTTTCGAACGAGAATATCAGCGACTGTGCTGGCTTCTTGATTTGGAATCGCAAACACTCAGGCCATTTGCTAAAGAATCCATGGCAACAAGAATGTACTTGTTGCCTCGTTGGTCTCAGGAAAAGGCCCAGCGACATCTATGGTAAACGTTCGAACGGCAACCTACGTTGTACTGCTTCATAGGTCCCCGGGATCTCGTCTGTGGTCCGTGGCTAGCTGCACAAATGGAACATTGTCGACACCATGATTTCACGTCTTGGCAGTAGTTCACCCAGTAAAAGCGTTGTCGGATTTTGTCCAAAGTCTTATTTACTCCCAAATGAGCACCAGTCTTTCCATTGTGCATTTCCTCCAGTACGTGGTCGACCCTTTCTCTGGGAACTACCAGCTTCCTTATCTCTTTTCCATCGGCACTCTCCCAAGCTTTTTTTAGCAAGCCGCCTTCAACCACAAGCGAGTCCCACTGAGCCCAAAGTGCTTTGAACGTCAGGCCTTTGCTAGAGATTTCTTGCCATGTTGGTCTTGGCTCGCTTTGTTCCTTTCTCAACAACAATGGGCCTATGTCGCTGTCTTCTAGTTGATCCTTCCTAATCTCATCGGGACTCCATTCATCATCGGTCTTCAGCTGAACCATTCTGATGGACACAACTTCTTCACGTTGTTCCGCTTTCTGGCAATGTTTGCATTCTTCGGCGCAAGGTCTTCTTGATAGAGCATCTGCGTTATATGCAGCTTTCCGGGTCGATGCTTGATGTTGAAATTATACTGCTGGAGTTTTTCAAGCCATCTTGCTACTTGCCCTTCCGGTTGTTTCATTCCGAGGAGCCACTTGAGTGCTGCATGGTCAGTCCTTATCAAAAATTTCTGTCCGTACAAGTACTTGTGAAAGTGGTCGACTGATTTTACTATTGCCAGTAGCTCTTTTCTCGTTACACAGTAGTTCCGTTCTGCTTTGGTAAGTTTCCTACTGAAGTATTCTATAACATGTTCTTCTCCGTTTTGGATTTGAGACAATACAGCTCCAATACCAGAATTACTGGCATCTGTGTCTAAAATGAACTTTCCTTTTGGTTGTGGATAACTGAGGATGGGACTGGAGCAAAGTGATGCCTTTAACCTTCTGAACGCCTGATCACATTGGGTATTCCAACAGTAGGGTGTTTTGTCCTCAGTAAGTTGATGTAGCGGAGCTGCGATGTTGGCAAATCCTTCCACAAACCGTCTGTAGTAGTGGCAAGTCCTAGAAAGCTTCTGAGTTCGTGTTTATCCTTTGGTACTGGCCATTCTCTAATTGCTTGTATCTTCTTGTCGTCCGTCTGAATTCCGTCGACCGACACCACATGCCCAAGAAATTCGACTTGCTTTTGGAAGAACCAACACTTTTTGGCGTTCAATCGAAGATGGGCACCACCTATTCTAGCAAATACTTCTTGCAAGTTGTTCAGATGTTCTTCAAAAGTTTTCCCCATCACCATGATATCGTCCAGATAAACCAAGCAAGTCTTCCAGTTAAGGCCACGAATCACAATTTCCCTTAGTCTTTCAAACGTAGCAGGAGCATTACAAAGTCCGAAGGGCATCACATTGAATTGGTACAGCCCATTTCCAGCAGAAAAAGCAGTCTTCTCCTTATCTTGCTCCTCAATGCCAACTTGCCAGTACCCACTCTTCAAATCTAAAGTAGAAAACCAACAGGATCCTGCCAAAGTCGTCAGTGTCGTCGATACGGGGAAGTGGATAGCTGTCCTTTTTGGTCACGTCATTCAGTTTTCGGTAATCTACACAAAATCTGCTTGATCCATCTTTCTTAGTGACCAGAACAACAGGTGATGACCAAGGGCTGCAGGATTCTTCTATAACTCCGTCGTCAAGCATCCTGTCCACTAATTCCTGCACTTCCTGTTGTTTGGCTATTGGTAGTCTCTAGGTGGTTGTCGAATCGGTTGTGCATTGCCGGTGTTAATTCGGTGTTTTACAATGGTAGTTTTTCCCATATTGTTCGGTGTTCCAAATATGCTAGCATGGTCCAAAATCAGTTTCCGAGCCTTCTTCAGTTGTGGTGTTGACAGATGTTTCCAGGTTTTCAAGTTCATTTAAGAGCTTGTTTTCCCCCAACTGCTCCTCCTGTTCTGGTAAGCCATCGCAATTGGTTACTTTGACTACAGGCTCAAATACCGCAATGATTTCGCCTTTGTTGATTTTGACGTCGTCTGGAAAAATGTTTGCAACTCTAATTGGGACTTCACTTCCTCCATTTACAAGTGATTTCCAATGAGGCATCTTCCTGGTCGGTCCGGGTTTCGTACAAGTCCAACACAGCTCCCAGAATTCTGCTCCAAATGTCCAATGATTATTTGCTCGGAATTGCCGCTTATTTTTACTGTCTGAGATGCCAAAACATTAATGGGTGACTCATAGCGGTGATTGGTTGACAGATGAACTCTTCACTTCCAAACCTTAGGATATTTGCTCGGGATCAAAAGAAAATCCATGTTGACGAATCAGGTCCATTCCCAGAATAAATTCATCTTCAATGTCTGCTACTAACACGGTGTGGTAAAACGTAATCCTTCCAAGGCAAATCTTGACTGTTATTTCTCCTAAAACTTTAGCCGATTCTCCAGTCACAGTGCGCAGGAGAATACTTCTTCGTAAATGCTTAATTTGACTTTTATCCACAAGGTTTGACCGGATAAAGATACTGCCGCACCGGTGTCCAAAGTAAAAGTAACGTTCATCGCATCCACCTTTCCATCTACGTTCAGGCTTCCCATTGATACCCAGGCTTCTGATGGAGATAATTCTGGGGGCTTTGTCTTCGCTAGTCAACATTCGCCCCGTAATGTTGACTAGTGGGAGTTTTCCTGGTCCCTTCTGGATGGTTGTACGTCCCTCGTTGGAGAGCGGGACGGTATCTTTACTCGACAATCTCGTTTAATGTGTCCCGTACGTCCGCATCGATAACACTCCACTCTCGTGATCGGGCGTGATCGTTCTAACTGTGTGGACTGACCATTGCTGATGCTGTCATTTGTTGCACTAATTGGCCGACCATTGATTTAATTTCATTTATTGATGTAGCAACATGATCGGCTGGCGGTTCTCCCTCTTGAATAGTCACGGCCCTGATCCTTGGCTTTAAGTCATTGCACGCAACTTCAACTTCCAGCGCTCGAACCAGTAATTCGCTGCTGTTGCTTCCTTTGAACATCTTCAGCATTTTCTTACTTCCAGATCTCGAATCCCATCTACAAAATACTATATCTTGGATTTCATCCGGGACGGCTGGGTAAGCCAGATGCACAAGGCGACGAATTTCGGCCTCAAACTCTTGTAAATTTTCACCAGTTTTCTGCAGTCTTGCCTTTAATTGTGTTTGATACACTCCTTTCCTATGCTGATCCCCATAACGTCGTTCTAATGCAGCACTAATGCGTCATAGTTGCTTTGTTGGGCGATGGGCAGAGTCTGTAACAGCTCCAATGGAGGTCCTCGTAATGCCACCACCAGTGCTACAGCCATTTCCTCGTTACTCCATCGATTTGCATTTGCAGCGGCCTCAAATTGGAGTTGATACGTTGCCCAAGAAGTTTGACCATCGTATGTGGGAGGCTTGATCTTGTTGAGCCCGTTTCCGGTGAACACTGTAGAGCTGGCTCTCTGCTGTCAATTTTCTGCTCTAAGTCGCGTAGCTTTATCTCAACATCATTCTGAATTTTATGAATGCCTCCCGAACATCAATCTGAACATCACACTCCATCTTTTTGAGACTATGGGTTACATACTCTTGGATTTCTGTTTTGGTGTCCGCTAGAACGTTCAATATTTCTACGTTACGCTCTCTATCTTCTGACGCATTTCCATATCTTGTTGTCTCTTTCTTGTTCTTCCTTGTCTTGTTGTCGAATCCTTTCTTGTTCTTCCTTGTCTTGTTGTCGAATTCTTTCTTCTTGTTGTCGAATCCTTCCTTGTTCTTCCTTGTCTTGTTGTCGAATCCTTTCTTGTTCCTCCATATTTGCACTTTGACGTCTTGTTATTGGCATAAAATAAATTTAACACACCACTGTTCCAAAAATCTCTAGTCCGGTTCTGAACACAAGTCTTTAACCCGAAGTTTAGTTCAAATTCACGTCGCACTAAAGTCTGATCGCACTTCTGACACCAATTGTTACGATTTTCCCCGTGGGTTTACACAAAGTCAGTTTAACTCAACAATTAATAAATTTATTTACACTTTAAAACACTCCGTACAATACTTAACTCACACTACTACAATTCCACAATTA
Organism: Ips typographus; assembly: GCF_016097725.1. NCBI lineage: Eukaryota > Metazoa > Arthropoda > Insecta > Coleoptera > Curculionidae > Ips > Ips typographus. The sequence goes on from NW_028098542.1 coordinate 159,280, forward strand.
TTTCACTATTTAAACTTTACCGCGTTCCCAAATTCACTACTCCTCCCGCGGTCAACACCGCGTCTTTTAAATACGCAACGCGATTTGCCTCGAATATTATTCTTCCAGGTGTGGTGCTTCCTAACTGTGGCCTACTTTAATACGCGCCCGGCCAGATATTGCGGCGCTTCGATTCCATCCCGAATCGAGTAAGTAGGCCCAAACCGTAACAATATCCTTGTTTACTGAGTTATTCCCTAGAAAATATTATTTATTTATTTCAAAATCTTTGCACTTTCTTTTATATACGCAGGGTACCAGTACAAGGTACATACTTTGCTTGACCGTGGAGGAAATGTTTGAAACCTATTTTTATGTTTTTCACTACGCGGATCTATTCAAGTATTCAGCCTAAATTGCGCAACAATGTTTCGTCTGACACATTTAGAGCATTTTGATCTCGCAAGTTAAAGTAGTAAACAAAGCATTAACGCAGATTGTGTCTTTATTTTGTATATAACCCAAAGACTAAGCGCAAAGAGCAATAAGGTCGAGAATCATCTCACCTCGTTGAGTAAGGATCAAACGAGAACGGCTACCAAAACAATTAGCAACACTAGGTGATATATTATTATAGCAATTGTCAAGCTCTCAGCCAAGAAAAGGCTGATTTGATTGCCGTTGGGCTGTCAAATAATAAATTTTGTGTTTTTGTGAAACCTGGGCAAGCAGGGATAGTGTAAGGTCAATTAATTTTGAAAATTTCAATTTAGTATCACATTACTGTCGATCCATTCAGAGGGGCGGTGGAATATCTGTATATTGTCATAAGGACATTTGCGCATCACCTCTCGATCTTTCGACCATGTGTATCGAGAGAGAATTTGAAATAAGCGGTATTCTCATTGATGACCTCGATGGTATCGTATCATGCGCTATACTGACTGTTATCGATCTCCAGGAAGTAATTTTAAACTATTTTGTGATAAGATTATTTGTGTTTTAGATAGTTTATTTAAGCCACCGAAGCGAATGCAGATTTCCTTGGTTGGCGACTTTAACATAGACCATTACAGGGATTCGAACGATTACATAGCATTACGTGATATTTTAATTACTTACGGCATTTCGGGTAATTTTGTGAACGAGCCCACTAGAGGCAATAATACTTTGGACCACTTTTACACCAGTAGTACATTGGTTTCTCTGTCTGTTCAGGACAACAACTTTTCCGATCATAGATCTCTGAATGTCTGTATTGGGTGCTCTAACCCCAATAACAAGCGGCCGCAATCAATTATGAGGAGAGTCTTTTCTGACGCAAGCATGGCCGCATTTTCTGATGACTTATTCCGTGAAGACTGGATTTCGGTTTACCAAGAGACAACCGCGAAAATTGCTTTCGAAAATTTTTATAATCTATACTGTCACTATTTTGATGTACATTTTCCTTTAAAGCGTATAACTGTGCGACCTAAAAAAAATTCTTGGATAAACCCAAACGTAGTAGAGTCGGGTTTAAGGTTGAAAGATCTATTTAAACTCAAGACAAAATATCCCGCTCTCAATCAATTATATAAAACCAAAAAGTTAGAGCATGTAAGGTTGGTATCCCGCTCTAAGAAGCAGTTTTATCAATCTCGAATATCGTGTTCTGACAATCCCGTCAAAGAAGCATGGAGAGTTGTGACGAAAGTCACTAACAAATCTCCTTTACGTAAGAATATTGAACTTTCGATTGGCGGCTGCATGGTGAGTGATCCGATAGCGATAGCTGAGCAGTTCAATAAGTTTTTTAAGCAGGCTCCCGAATCAGTAATCAAAAATATTCGGTCGGGAGTTCAACAAAGCACCAATTCAAAAAATAACCTCTCCTCTACTATCTTTTTAAAACCAATAACAGAAGAAGAACTGTATGACATTGTTACAAATAAAATTAAAAACAAACGATCAACGGGATTTGACGACGTTTCCGGTTACATGACTCGGAAGACGTTTTATCCATTGCTACCAGTTTAAAGTACCTCATTAATTTATCATTTACTGAAGGTTACTTTCCTTCAATCCTTAAAATAAATAAGGTCGTCCCTGTTTTTAAGAAGGGTGATGATAGCCTTAAGGATAATTACCGACCAATAGCCCTAACACCTGTTTTTTCAAAGATTCTAGAATACGCGTTCTTAATAGATTAGAACATTTTTTTTCTTTTAACAATGTCCTGCTCCCTGAACAATTTGGCTTTAGAAAGGGCTGTTCTACTATGACAGCCGTTCAACACTTTACGAAAAGCTTATACATTATTTGGAGCAGGGAAAGTGCACAGTGGGCGTTTTTTGCGATCTCAGTAAAGCTTTTGATTGCGTCGACATAAAGCTTTTACTCGCAAAGTTAGAGACGTACGGTGTTCGGGGACCAGCTTTGAACTGGTTGTCGGGTTTCTTGTTAAATAGGTATCAGTATGTGGTAGTGACCCACACCAACCCCGCAGGAGGAGTAAAATTGGAGCGTTCTTGTTTACTGCCAATAAATACGGGGGTACCGCAGGGTAGTGTATTGGGACCTTATTGTTTCTTGCTTATGTCAATGACCTTATTTCGGAGATAGGCAGTAAGATGGATACAACACTTTTTGCTGACGATTCTTCGTTCATTGTGGCCGATAATGCAGATGATATAGAGCACAGGTGTGGCTCGGGTTTGGAAGCATTCAGAAGTTGGTGTTACAATAACTCTCTGTTTAAACATTCAGAAAACCGTTTTGAGATTTCATACTTATCAGAGTAAGAGTAATCCTGCTCTGTCTTTGAGAGTTGGAGATGAATTAGTTTCACATTCTAATACTACAAAATTTTTAGGGCTCATCTTTGATGACAAATTAAACTGGAAAGAACAGTGTGACGTCTTGTCGTCTAAACTCGGTAGTTTTTGTTTCCTTATCAGAAACCTCAGATCTTTTTGTCCGCTCGGCAAATTATAAATGTGTATCACGCTTATGTAGGTTACGACTGCACTACGGAATTTGTTTTCGTTTTATTTTTGGGGTGTGTCGCCGACTTCTGAGAGAGTGTTTATAGCACAAAAGAAAATTTTGCGATGCATTATGGGGGCGGGATATCGGACTTCATGCAGAGGGTGTTTCCGTAACCTGGGTATTCTGACACTCACGGGAATTTATATTTATGAAATTTGTAAATTTGTACATCAGAATAAAAATTGTTTCTCTGCCGGCGTGGACATGCACTGCTACTCTACAAGGGCTAGAATGGACCTTCGGCCTGCTAGATGTCGTTTGGAAATCAGTAAAGGTCTCCTCACATCGCGGGCCTAAACATTTTTAACAGACTACCTATAAGTATAAAGTCTGAAATTAACTTCAGAAGATTTAAAATTGCGTTAAAGCGATACCTTATCGAGAGGGAATTTATAGTATAGTTGAGTACTTTGGTGGATCTTAAATATGGAAAAGTCTGTTTAATTTGTTATTTTGTTGTCTGTCGAACTTTATTTTGTTAAGTGTGTTAAGTGTTCGTATCTGACTTGTGACGCATTCCAAACATATTTGTATGTCAAATGGAATAAAGGAGTTTATTATTATTATATTTTTTCCGATCATTAGTTTGTGTTTGTGATGATGTGCTTACTAGTCAAGGTTTATTCATTTATTTAATATTGATAGTTCATTAATAGTCGTTGCCCTGGTAATCAAAGTGTTCCCTCAGTGTCTGTGGTTATTTACATTGTAAGTTTTGTGCTTCCATTCACTTACTTACCTTTTTGATCATCAGGAAATCTTACTGTATCCAAGAACTTTTTAGACAAATAAGAGCCCGTAGCCTGTTGTAAAAATTATTAGGGCACAACCAAGTATTGTTGTATTTAATTTATATTACCACCCGGAGATGTAAGCTCCCCTTTGATGTAAAATGAAGGCTTGATAGTGATGTGAATGGCAGTAACAGCAGAATCTATAGGAAATGTGAGGTCCGATCATTTTGCAGGTTTTTTCTAAAAAGGATCACAGACACGTTACTAGGTGTGAGTGGCTTTGATATTTGTAACTGTCAGAAGTTGGAGTTACACCAAGTACTCTTCCACCAGAATATTTTCTAATCGTTTTCAAGTATGTTTGGCTGTTATTTTCGTTCACTGTGTCAACCTGCAAAAAGTAATTTCATAATACCGTACAATTGGAAGATTTTTCTCCAATGTCTTATGTTTGGCTGTTGGTTGAGATCTAGTAGTAGTTAGTGCCCGACGGCATTTGTTGACTGCTACTATGACCGCCATGATAATAAGTACTACCGCTGCTGATGTCAGTGCACCTGTGAACATAGAATGTTTAGTTATGGATTTCCAGTGATATTGTCCTTACTCGGTTTCAATGTCTTCCTCCATTTCCTTTAGCTTTCGAAAATCATCTGAAGGATGAATGATGTTTTTCGTATTGGCTTTGAGGTGGTTGCTTTATTGACGTAGTCAAGTTTACCGCCACCTGCTTGATAAAACCTCCTGCGCCTAGCTGCTATAGATATTTTATTAGTCGATATAATGCAATTTGATGAAATCGAAATGATTCCTGTTTTATTTAAGACTAAATTCTCTATTACCGTTACACGTTATTGCAACTTTTGATGAATCAGGTGACACAAAAATCCACGAATTTTTGTGTGTAAAGTTGAATTTGTATTGCTTTAATTTTCACTCACTTAACGGGACAGCTCGAATGTTCAGTTCGTTGATATATTTCATCTAAAATGCAGTTCGGGCTGTTTTCAATGTTCCTTATTAAAGGCGGTGAGCATACGAATAAATGTTTTCTGATTCCTATGCAATTCTTAAATTCTTCTTCACTTATGTGAAAATATTTTTGTTCATTGTAATCACTAGCTAGCAATTCTTGAGGTAGGTTAATTGTTAAATACGTGTCGCCTTCCACTGCAGACGGTATCGCACTGACCTTGACTACGGTAAAATTGCTGAACTCAGTTACTATAAAATACACAAAAACGTGTAGTTGTTTTCTGTTTCCTCAAGTTCAGTTTTCAATATGGGTTGAGGTAGGATTTCAATGTTTGGTGGCATTTTGCGCGCTGCAGTTTGGATTATTTCCCTTATATGCCCCGGAGTTAACATTGAATATATGTGCCTGTGTTGTATAGGATGTCAGACAGACTTTTATAATAGTCATATACTTCATCTAAATAATTGTTCCCAACTTGATATGAGCTTAGAAGGTGAATGCTAAGTCGTTTTCGTCCACCGCTTGAAACCAACTTTGCTTCATCTCAGTTATAGCGGCTTGGCTTCTGATAACCTTTTTTGAAACTGCTTAAGCTTGCTGTAAATTCTGTTTTCGGTGTCGTTAAACTGAGATAGTGCCTGCAGCATAAATTTAGTTTGATGACTAGATGCATGTATTAATTGTTGTTGATTCTTTTCTAGATTGTTAATGTCGGTGTATACTTAGTCATTTAGGCCTTTTACGCCAAAAATTGAAGTCATCAGTTTTCCAAGTAATCCTCGCCGTTTCCTTGACCTTGTAACATCGTATATTCCTTTATAACCCACTCTAGTCTAGTTTCTTTTAATTGCATATCGGAAATTAATGTGTTGCATTCAGTTTTTTCTGATATTTCTGCCACATTTTGGCATACGGTCTGAATTTGGGCTGTAACATTTTTTTTTTTTTATATGGTGCTGATATCAGATTTATTCAGCTTTATGTCAATTCGAAAGATTCCCCTTTCTATTTTGCTTGTCCAATATGTTCAATGTACATTCCTGGTTGAAGCAAATTCTGCTGAATTTACTAAGCTTAATATGAATAAAATCGCAACAAAGGCTTTCTTCCAAAAATTCGCTGACCTTGTTTTACCTTTGAATTGATCTCTTTCATTTCCATATTCTACTGCCTTTTTTTCTGATTCTCCACGTAACGGTATAAGCTTATGAATCGGCCGTTTGGTAATTACTCCCCTGGCTTCTTTATTGACACTACTCGAACAATTCCGTCCTTATCCGCGTGCGCTTCGGTTATTCGAGCTAATGACCATTGACTTGGTTTTACGTTATCTTCGTTTAAGATTACTACTTCTCCCGTTTCTAAATTGTTTGATTTAGATGTCCATTTGTACCGCTGCTGAAGTTGATGTATGTACAGGGTGATTGATTGAATTTTGACCACCCCCTTAACTTTCTTAATTTTGATTTTAGCAAAAAACGAAATACAAAACTAGTAGATATTTAGGTCTACTGTATTTTTAGATAAACAGTTATTATACAGGGTGTCCCAAATTTGAGTAACAAACCAAACTTATGTTTTTGTAAATACGATGACCAACTTTTTATCCGATATGTGAATTCTACGTCAAATTCTAGGCCTAATTGATGTAAAATGTCTGTATTGATATTGTTACGATTTTCCCGTGGGTTCACACAAAGTCAGTTTAACTCAACAATTAATAAATTTATTACACTTCAAAACACTCCGTACAATATTAACACAGCTACTAAAAACACTACTACAATTCCACAATTACTCCGCTATTTAAACTTTACCGCGTTCCCAAATTCACTACTACTATGCTGTCGAGACCGCGTCTTTTATATTCGCAAATCACGTTCTAGAATGACCGCGAAACGCTTCGCGGGTTGCCTTGATCATTCAAGAATCTTCCAGGTAGCGTTTCCTAACTGTGGCCTACTTTAATACGCGCCGGCCAGATATTGCGGCGCATCGGTTTCATCCCGAGGCGAGCGCTCGTTAGGAAGTATCGAGCATAGTAGGCCCAGACCGTAACACTGCCCCCCTCTTAAAGCTGATCGTCCGATCCGCTTCATCTAATCCCTGGTTTCTTGAGTCTGTCCAGATGGACAATTTTCATCTTGCCTTTGGGGCTGCGTTTGACTCTGTACACGACGTCGTTTAACCTTTTTACACATTGTAAGGTCCCTCCCAGTGTCGTTGCCATCTTTGACTTAATCCTTTGCTCCTCCTGGGTTGAAACATTCACACGGCATCACCTTCCTTATAATTGCCACCAGTTGGTCTGTGGTCCAGTGTCATCTTCATACGGTTGTTGTTTGGTTTCATCTTCTCTCTCTTAAGTTCTCGAATTGTGCTGGATCCCTTCTGTAACGAACACTGGTCACACCGTTTACACCATTCCTCAACGTCCTTTCTGAAGTTAATCCAGTAAAATCGATCCCTTATTCTAGCCAAAGTCTGGTTTACTCCAAAGTGTCCTCCTCTGCGACTGTCATGTAGTTCTCGCAGCACATTCTCTTTGCAGGAATTGGGCACTATTGTTTGGTAAACAAAGCGTTTTCCGTCTGGACTTTCCCATTTGCGAGTAATTAAGTCATCTCGCAGTCGAAGCGAATTCCACTGCAACCAGTAACCCCTTACTGTTGGTCCATATCTGGAAATCTGTTGCCAATCCGGTTTCAAATCCTTCTCCAACCATCTTCTGATTACTTTCAAATCAGAGTCTGAGCGCTGTCCTTTTATTATGTCCTCCTTAGAAACGCTGCTCTTCATTCTTTTTGTAGCCTCTTTATCTGTCACCATCGCGATTTGACCAATCCTCCAACCGTTATGAATTTGTCCTTTCCGGTATCTTAAATCACTATCAAAAGCTTGACGATCCTCTACATATCGCGGTAAATGTCCTTCCGGGTTCTTCATTTCCTGCTCCTGGTTACGCCAATTCTGCGGGGTCGGTAAACGAGACTGCTGTCTGCAATTCCATTGGTAATGTCCTTTACGTCCACAAACATAACATGTAATGTTTCTTTAGCAGAGGAGTTCCAGTGATTTGTTCTGATGTCCTGATTCCGTCGACACTGTGGGTTTGGAGAACAAGACCGCTGTCTGCAATTCCTTCTAATGTGTCCCGTACGTCCGCATCGATAACACTCCACTCTCGTGATCGGACGTGACCGTTCTAACTGTGTGGACTGACTATTTCCTGATGCTGCCATTTGTTGCACTAATTGGCCTACCATTGCTTTAATTTCATCTATTAATGTAGCAGCATGATCGGCTGGCGGTACTCTTTCCTCTTGAATAGGCTCTGGCTTAAATCATTGCACGCAGCTTCAATTTCCAGCGCTCGAATCAGTAATTCGCTGTTGTTGCTCCCTTTGAACATCTTCAGCCATTTCTTTACCTCCGGATCTCGAATCCCATCTACAAAATACTGTGCCACAAGTTCTTCTTGGATTTCATCCGGGACGGCTGGGTAAGCCAGATGCACAAGGCGACGAATTTCGGTTTCAAACTCTTCTAGATTTTCACCAGTTTTCTGCTGTCTTGTCATTAATTGCGTTCGATACAGTCCTTTCTTATGTTGATCCCCATAACGACGTTCTAATGCAGCTACTAATGCTTCATAGTTGCTTCGTTGGGCGATAGGCACCGTCTGTAACAGCTCCAATGCAGGTCCTCGTAATGCCACTATTAGTGCTACAGCCATTTCCTCGTTACTCCATCCATTTGCATTTGCAGCGGCCTCAAATTGGAGTTGGTACATTGCCCATGAAGTTTGACCGTCGTATGTGGGAGGCTTGATCTTGTTTAGCCCGTTTCCGGTGATCACTGTAGAGCTGGCTCCTCTGCTGTCAATTTTCCGCTCTAAGTCGCGTAGCTTTATCTTGACATCATTCTGAATTTATTAATGTCCTCCCGAACATCATTAATGTCCTCCCGAACATCGTTCTGAATTTTATTCTCCATCTTTCTGAGACTATCGGTTACATACTCTTGGATTTCTGTTTTAGTCCCCGCTAGAACTTTCAATATTTCTACGTTACGCTTTTCATGCCACTCTCTGTCTTCTTCTTTGTCTTGTTGTCGAATTCTTTTCTTCTTCTTTGTCTTGTTGTCGTATTCTTTTTCTTGTTGTCGAATCCTTTCTTGTTCTTCCTTGTTTCGTTTTCGAATCTTTTCTTGTTCTTCTTTGCCTTGTTGTCGAATTCTTTCTTGTTCTTCTTTGTTTTGTTGTCGAATCCTTTCTTGTTCTTCCTTGTTTCGTTTTCGAATCTTTTCTTGTTCTTCTTTGGCTTGTTTAAGCATAGCTTCAAATTGGGTCTCCATGTTTGCACTTTGACGTCTTGTTATTGGCATAAAAAACTTTAACACACCACTGTTCCGAAAAGTCCGGTCTGAACACAAGTCTTTAACCCGAAGTTTAGTTCCAATTCACGTCGCACTAAAGTCTGATCGCACTTCTGACACCAATTGTTACGATTTTCCGTGGGTTCACACAAAGTCAGTTTAACTCAACAATTAATAAATTTATTACACTTCAAAACACTCCGTACAATAATTAACACAGCTACTAAAAACACTACTACAATTCCACAATTACTCCGCTATTTAAACTTTACCGCGTTCCCAAATTCACTACTACTACTGCTGTCGAGACCGCGCTTTTATATTCGCAAATCACGTTCTAGAATGACCGCAAAACGCTTCGCGGGTTGCCTTGATCATTCAAGAATCTTCTAGGTAGCGTTTCCTAACTGTGGCCTACTTTAATACGCGCCCGGCCAGATATTGCGGCGCATCGGTTTCATCCCGAGGCGAGCGCTCGTTAAGAAGTATCGAGCATAGTAGGCCCAGACCGTAACAATATTCAACTGTTTCCGCACCAGCGTCCTTGATTGGTTGAATTCTGACCACCTCTTACTTTCTTAATTTTGATTTTAGCAAAAAACGTTAAATACAAAACTAGTAGATATTTAGGTCTACTTTATTTTAGATAAACAGTTATTATACAGGGTGTCCCAAATTTGAGTAACAAACCAAACTTATGTTTTTTAAATACGATGACCAACTTTTTATCCGATATGTGAATTCTACGTCAAATTCTAGGCCTAATTGATGTAAAATGTCTGTATTGATATTCAACTGTTTCCGCACCAGCGTCCTTGATTGGTTGAATTCTGACCACCCTCTTACTTTCTTAATTTTGATTTTAGCAAAAAACGTTAAATACAAAACTAGTAGATATTTAGGTCTACTTTATTCTTAGATAAGCAGTATTATACAGGGTGTCCTAAATTTTGGTAACGAACCAAACTTATGTTTTTTTAAACACAATGACCAACTTTTTATCCGATATTTGCATTCTACGTCAAATTTTAGGAATTGATGTAAAATTTCTGTATCGATATTCAACTGTTTCCGCAGCATCTGTTACTTTAACAATGTTTAAAAACTATATATTTTGGTTGGAAAGGACATGGTTGAGACGGATTGGGTACCTGCTGGAAAAAATTGTGGTATTGACGGCGTCCTCACTGGCGTAAATCGAACCGCGACATTATCTACTCAATTAAATGTAGTGCCGTTGTTTGAGCATCAGGTTCTGCTCCCCGTTGTGCGCTATGCAATTGAACCAGTTGATCCAAAACATCTACCAGTTTTACGCCATGGCTTAAAACTGTTAAGCCAGACGGACTCCGGCATACAAGTAATGATTCAGGAAACGGGTGAATTAATTCTTTACAGCTGGAGAGGTTCACTTAGAAAAGTGTATCAAAGATCTAAAAATGAAATTTGCCAAAGTTAAATTCAATGTGTCACCACCTATGATCGCATTAAGAGAAACAGTTCTTAATATATGTTTTGAGTATATGAAAGGTAAACGCCTCCAAACCGAACAAATCGTCATGTCTGTAAAAGTGGTTTCATTACCTTCACCACTGGCAGAAATAATTAGTAAGAGCCACGAATTGCTTACTACCATTGAAGAATATGAACAATATGGCTTTATTGATTAAATGAAACGATATTGTTTACTTAACATGGTAACTAGAGCACCACCCCCGAAACCAAAAGTGTTTAAAAGCCAACGGACAAATAAAGCTATAGAACAGCTAAAATCTCAACTTAAGACGGCTTGTGAGGACGTAGGAACCGGATGGGCAACCCTTTACGATAAAATCTGGAGCGTGGGTAAAATGTTCGGATGGCCCCAACTTGCTTATCAACAATACAAATAATTATTCCCAAAATATTTCTGGAACTGAACATGACGCACCGATGTTGCTTATTGGATCAGCACTTTCGAAATGCTTTCCAAACTTTCCTAAAGGCTGGACCCATATGTAGCGAACCCGTGACAAACTGCGCTGTGATAGTCGACAATTTAAAATTGGTTGGAAATCTATGTTTGAAGGAGTTTAGCCCCCAGTTGATTTCTGCTGAAGAAGGAGCTGCTTACAATACTTTTTAACGATGCTTTCCTGGCTACAGAAGTGCGACTAATGGAACCCATTTTCACCACCAGTATCCTGGTAGTTCCAGCTATTTTGGGTTTCCTTTTTTGTATTTTGGGTTTTTGGGTGGTACAGAACAACTTTTAATATTCTTCTAATGGTTTATTGATTTACTGCGTGCCTAATATATACAAGTACTTCCTGGTATCCAATTAAGTTCTCTATGCATTATTAGGTATTCCTTTAGCCTTTGTATTTGTTTATATGGATGAAAAAAAATCCCTAAATTTTAGCCATATTTAAAACTGTCGTGGGTGAACATAAATTTAGATGAACTTATTTTACCTGTTGTGTATATTTGCCAAAAACGAATTTTAAATATGGCCAAGAACAGTTTAACTTTTATCTTAAAACTTTTATTTTTCTTACTATTCTCAACTTTAACTAATTACTTGACTGCATTTTAGGCTAAAGTATTTATCTACCGATCTAGGTACAGCACAGTGAATTTTCCGGCACTGTTTGCTAGGTCAGCAAGTTGAAAGTGATCCACAAGCAGAGGTATCAACTTAACAGATCATAAGATCGCTTTAACATTGCTGAAGTTGAATACAGCGTAATGTTTTAAAGTGTTTTTTTAATAATTAAGTGCTAGAAGCTGTGGTTAGATTTTAAACCATTTAAATGACTTACGGTGTATTCGTACCAAAGTATGCTACAATTGAGATTTACTTTGATTGAGGAAAATACATAAACGACGTTAAGCCTAAAAAAGATTTTGGCATACCTGCTAGATTTTTGTGTTTAATTAACTCATCTAAAATGCATCTCTTTGTAGCATATTAGGAGTTTTAAACTTCATTCTAATTAAAACAATATCGTGGCACTTTGTAACACATGCACCCTGCATGGTCGTATACTAACTACTACACTACTAATTGCGCTATGAAAACTGGACGAAAATTATCTATCTTATTTCGTGATTAAATAGATATAAATATTCAACCAGATTTAAATAGACTTCTGGTAATCACATATAAACGAATTGCTGGGGCGAATTGCTAAAGGTCTGCCTGTACGTTTAATGGTTACGCACTAATTCCGTATACGCGTATGCCAGGCACGCTAGCATAAGTTGGTTGGTCGTGGGACATTCGACTCTGCAAAAAATGTTTTTTGAAACATCTAGTATAGTAACATTTTTAAACTATGCAACTTGACCAACTTTTCTATTCAATCCTCCCATGAACTGATAGGAGACACCAAATTTTAAGATGTTTTTTGTTTTGCTCAAACAAGCTGAGACACCCAGTATAGTTTCTAGTTTCTATACTAACCTAACGTACTGCTGTCTGGACATCTGCAGATAACATAAGTAATGCGATTTTCCAGTCCTCATGTTTTGAAGGGCCAGAAGGGACTTCATCGCTTCGTTTTTGTCGTCTTTTAAAATTACAGTTCATTTACGAAACACCAGAGCTAATTAAACTAGAAAAATAATTTATGGACCGTCAAATTAATAATATTGTTCCTCTTACTTGTACCAATAATAACTGAATGTAACTATTAATTTGGAACTACATTTTACAATTATAACAACAAAACCTTCGTAAGGTATCCAAAAAAAACTTACTGGAAAAAAATAATGTATTTGAGTTTGACGGATCACTGTCAAAAATAATAAAAGAATGTGACATTCTATCATACCCAACTTGTTCTTTGAAAGCATGGTTTGACATTTGAATGATATTTAGCCAAATAATAAAACTCCAAGTATTTCTTTTATGCCACTGATTTTAAAAAACTACCAGTGTGCGACGTCCGGATTTTGATCATCTGTTTTCTCTTTGAACTTTTTATACGGGTTACAAAAACAGAAATAAAAAATATTTGGATTCGGAAGACAACTATCGAGTGCGACTTTTTCGTAAGTTTTGGTTACTCGATATGCGGCGACGTCGCAATTTCGATCTTCTTCGTCGACGTACGATGGGCGCGACTCTTTGAGCCATGTGCCGATACGGTTACTTGTTTCTTTGACGAGAGCTGCTTACACGACCTACCTTAAACGTTTTTTCTCATGTCTCGCAGAAAAGAAAAGAAAAGTTAAAAACGGATTTCTTGTCACCCCGTTTTGTGTTAGTGTCGTCTTCGTGTCCCAATTTGTTCGCATTGTCGGCCGAATTTGTTTGGTTGTTCTCCGACATTTAACGATAAAGCAAAAACCACGGTTTAACTTTGAAAAATTTGGAATCACAACAAAACATAACATGATGATGGTGATCTGGGTTTACTCTAACTTGCAAAAACATCTTTTTAATATCACAAGTCAAAACATATTAAAACAACGAAATCTACATGAAATATCCACTAATTTCGAATGCACTGTGTAGCCTTTTAAAACCACATCGTTAAGTAAAAAACACAAAGATGTTTTCATGCTAACATCAAGCACCACCCTTAACTTTGTAGAAACACTTAGTCCACCCAAAAATCAAAATTCCACATTTTCTTCACTTAAGGGTCTCTACTGTCTCATTTTTCACTTTATCTATTATCATGCGGCAAATGTCTTTGGTTGTCAAAAGCCATCCATCACATGCACTGGCATAAATAACATTGCCTGTCTGGACTGAGCAGCAACCCTGAAATTTAGTAAGTGAATATTACTTGTGATTCCAGTAGCTTTAATTAATGGCAGAAGAGAAAACCTGACAAACAATATTTTAAGTTAGGACTAACCGTCATTTTTTAAGTAAAATAGTAGTTTATTTTAATTTACTGGCATTAAAATACAAGAATGTATTGATATACAGCATGATGTAAACTTTTTTTAATAGATAAAAACTTATCAAAGTATTATTTAACATATACCAGGTGTCAAAGAGCACCCTCGACATAGGAGATCAACATGGAAAAACGGTTTTGATTTTTTTGCGCCTGTACGGTTCATTTAATGAAAAAACGCTTTAGATAAAAGTTGTAGAGCACATTTTCGGCTATCAACTTGTAATTTTTCCAATACCGTAGATTTGACCATTAAGACGCAAAACGGATTTAAAATTCGGAAATTTTAAATCTCGCGCCAAGCGGTCGTTAAGGAAAGTTAATATCCGGCCGTGCTACCAACCTTTCAAAATCATAACAAATCGCCGTCAGTCATTCTGTAATCAAAACATTCAAAACAAGTTTATTTAGTAATAATTTTGAGTTACTACCCACATAATGCAAAAAAAAAAAATAAATCGTGTAAAAACACTTTATCATTAGCCACAGCCCAAAAATCTGGTAAGTTGCATTTATAACCTCATTCAATGTCTACTCAACTTAATTACTTTGTAGCAAAACTCTTTAAGAAAACACTGGTTTTGCTTGCAAATATTCAATGAGGATGACCGATTCAGTTATCTCAAGCGTCTTCATAACCCTTTAAACGATTTAAAGTGACATCGACTACAAAGTCGATGTCACCAAGATATTTAGTTAGCTCTATTTAACTTGAACATCATTCACCTACAAGGATACTTGTAAAACATCTCCTAACCAAAAATAAATTAACCAAAACTCGAGTTCACATTTGATTGGTAAGGTATGTCCTGTGAAATGGTTGTATTAAATTAGAAACAAGTTGTTTCTCTTTAGAGACTTTCAATCACTACATTTTACCTACCTTTGCTAATTTGGAACTTATTACACTATTATCCAAACAAAAATTAGGCTACTAAGACAAAGATGTTTTAGCATAGCTTGTATGGTAAAAGGTTCACCCACTCACACTCAATCTGTGGAACAATCACTGTTTATGTGGTAAAACCAGTTTTCTTTGCCACCTATTGTACTGAAGCTTTTGGCTTGAAGAAAATGTATACTGTACCTTGAACTGTGAAAATAATTAATACAAACATTCAGTGTACAAAGCTTTATTTGGAACAATTGAGTGTGTGGAAAAAATAACACGATTATAATGTTAATAAACCTAGAATAGAACAGCTCATTTATATAGCTCAATTGAAAAGGTGGTTTTTCGATAATACCTTCCCTTATAAAAAAACTTTTGTCACCTGACTGATAATTTGACTGTGTAAGTCCATATATATGCCTAGAAGGGGTTTCTAAGAGGTTTATAGCCAGTTTAACATTCTTCACGTTTCAGTCAGATCAAATTTTGAGATTTAAGTCAGATATCAACACTGAATCATTTTAAGTTTTAGTTGCAACACTGATGAAACCCTCGGTGATGATAGTCCATGAAGTTAAGCACATTGAAGCTAAATCACATCACTTTTGAAGGAAGTATTTGGCCCCTTTGTTGTTGTCCCTATACAGTAGGAAACTTATCTTCAAAGATCTGGCTTCATTGTCCACTTTAAATAGTTTGGTAGTGTTATGAAGAGGCTTGAGATAGCTGATTCGGTCATCCTCATTAAATATTTGCAAGCAAAACCAGTGTTTTCTTAAAAAGTTTTGCTACAAAGTAAATAAGTTGAGTAGAGACATTAAATGAGGTTATAAATGTAACTTACCAGATTTTTGGGCTGTGGCTACTCATAAAGTATTGTTATCACGATTTTTTTATAAAAAATAAACTTGTTTTGAAAGTTTGGTAGCGCTGCCGGATATAACGACCGCTTGGCGCGAGTTTTAAAATTTCCGAATTTTAGATCCGTTTTGCGTCTTAATGGTCAAATCTACGGTATTGAAAAAAATACAAGTTGATAGCCAAAAATGTGCTCTACAACTTTTATCTAAAGCGTTTTTCCATTAAATGAACCGTACAGGCGCAAAAAAATCAAAACCGTTTTCCCATGTTGATCTCCTATGTCCAGGGTGCTCTTGGACACCTGGTATATGTTAAATGATACTTTGATAAGTTTTATCTATTAAAAAAAGTTTACATCACGCTGTATTTCAATACATTCTTGTTTTAATGGCACTAAATTAAAATGTAAATTACGGTTAGTCCTAACTTAAAATATTGTTTGTCAAGTTTTCTCTTCTGCCATTAATTAAAGCTACTGGAATCACAAGTAATATTCACTTACTAAATTTCAGGGTTGCTGTTCAGTCCAGACACAGGCAATATTATTTTTGGCAGTGTATGTGATGGATGGGGTTTTACAACCAAAGACATTTGCCGCATGATAATAGATAAAGTGAAAAATGATACAGTAGAGACCCTTAAGTCAAGAAAATGTGGAATTTTGATTTTTGGGTGGACTCTCAGGGCAACGTCAAGTCTGGAGCCGTGACAAAACAAAAGACAAACATATTTTCACAGTTTTGTCTTCGCAGTATTCTACAAGTCTATCAGACGGTTCTATCAAGATGGATAAAACGATCTACCTAAAATATTAAGACACTAAAAA